>NC_045560.1:35397500-35467500 GCF_009819795.1 Aythya fuligula | reverse complement strand
AATGATGTAGGCTTAAGAAAAGTGCTCTGTCCTTGTCCAGTTTCAATGTCTGCCGATCCTAATAGAAGTCGTTCACTTGCTGCTAGGGTGGTACTGAAGTACCATCATATTAACTGAAGATTATTGTTTAAGTCTGTGATTACTTTAATTTCCTAATGTATCTGTCTTTGCCTTTGTCTGGTGTCATGGTTCATTCTACAGACATCCATTATCCCAGGTCCTCTTCGAACAGCATCATTGTATCACAGCATAACTGATACACATCAGGCTAGAAATTTAATTCATTGGCAAAAATATGTGGTGCAGTTGCATGAGATGTCCTCTATCTCAATATGTTGGGGCTCGAGGTGTTAAAAACTGCTGGGAAGATCTTCAGGAATCTGCAGTTTGGGTCCACCTTTTGGCAAATTACAATATTAACCTCTCTCTGTATTTCCATAAGCACAAGTTTCATTGTGCTAAGTATGGCTGACAAGTCATCTGCATCTTTATATTGAACTGATTTGCCTTTTCAAAACTAAAGCTATCTATAACTCAGCCACTTGTCCATGAAAAGCTCTGCGCAGGTGTTTGGTGCACTAAGGCACCAAAATAATTTATGTCTATTAGTCTGACCCTTCTCAATGTTAAAACAGAACTATTTTTGTTGTTTTCTTCAAAAAGCTTTCAATATGATGAATCTCCAATAAAACCAAATGCATCTTCTGATGATTTAAACTGATCTTTTCAAAGATAAATCAGATTCCATGGTTAGCACTGTAATCATCTTGTCATGCTTAGTGTGATTATTCACCTTTTAAAAGTAATGGTGAAGTTTTTCAGGTTCTGCAGTCTGAACCTTCTTGAAATGAAAGAACAGTATACATATCAATTAAAATAGAGTGCGGGATGGGGCTTTACATTTATGGTCCCCAAACCTGTAGAAAATCATATATTGATCTCACATTTAATTCAAATGTACTTTAAAACTAAACAGGCCTTTCAAGGAAAATCCTGTCAGTGTCCCTCATTTTGTTAGGCAAATAGTTGCCTGCCATCATGCTAATAAACATTTCAGTGTAAGGTAGCTGTGTGCATTTGAGAGCTGCAACAGTGGAAGTCTGCTCTGTATTTCAATTTGAGTGTATGTCTTAGTCTATACTGATATGAATTAAATGTCAACTATTTAATAGAGAATTTTTGTTTTAAATTTGAAATTAAAAACAAAAAAAAAGAGATGGATTTTGCTTGGCTTTGGAGAAAGTAGAACAAGGAAAGATTTTCACAATTTTTGTGCATCAAACCGGTATTTTCTCCTTGCATTTGTGGAATACATTGGCTATTATGAGTACATATGTTGTAAATGAACTGGTTTCTTTTAAACTTTCTGCTTTTATTTGGACAGTGCTGAATAACACGGATTTCTCTAAAATTTGATACCTCCTGTTTTTTTTTTTTTTTTTTTTTTGTAAACAGAGCATAGGCAACAGCTGTAGTTAATATCTTATGAAATACAGTACTAATAAATACAATTAACATTATTTTAATGGACATTTTTATGTTGCAGTGATCTGTGTAAGCTTTCGTAGTGAAGTACAGTTAGTGCATATGGTACTGCTACAATACTAATTACATTTATTACAATGGCTTTTGCTCTGTATTTCAGCCATGCTCTGTGCGATGGACTGTTTCATAGAGGCATGCTGACAAAATGCATGCTATGAATGCAGCAGATGATATTAGAATAAATAAATGTGGAAGTTGGTTATAGCTGTCTGAAGGCCTCTTAGTTATGAAATACTTTCATATCAGTATTGGTCCCAAGGGTTTTGAGGATAACTGTGGCAAGAGAATATATGTTCTAAGGAGAGTCTGCTCTGTACAGAGCTTTCCAAATATGTTAATGCAAGCTCTCTGTCACGTACATCGCTTCTTATTTTTACCATTGTCATTTCTCTAGCTCTCTAAGGCTGCAAACAAAAATAGGGTCCTGTTGTGGTAGGTATTCTGCAAATAAAAAATGCAGGGGTGTGCAATCCAGTATGGTGCCTGAGCTACTCATAGAGTAGTGCTTATATTGTTAGTCTTGGAATGAGAAATAGTGGAGCGCTATCTTCGCAGCAGTGCCCTGGGCAAAACAGCCATTCAGAGAAGTGGGGCCAATTAGCATGGGCATGGTAGATGTACAACTTTGAAGTTGCTGCTTTTGAGACCACAGTTTGTGTGTGTCCAGCATGGGTGCTAGTACAAGTGTATTTGAATTTTTCATTCAGAATCACAGGAAGGCAGCTGGGAAGGATACTCCACCATACTCAGTATGTTATTGCCTTTATCTGCATAGCTGTGCTGTCCATGAAGCAGTTATCAAACCTGTTGCCAGATACTATAAGTAAATCCAGCCCTGGTGTGGGAGTAAGAGCAGGTAAAAGAGCTCTGAGATCTTTCTCAGACCTGTTTATTTTATTTATTTATTTATTTATTATTATTTCTTCCCCCTCCTTTCCCCAGCTGATTGGCATGGGGACCAATAATATACTAATATACTTTGGGACCCAAAGCATTTCTCACAGTTTAATGCTGTAAGAGTGTACCTGTGTGATCCCAAGACTGGGGCCACAACACAGAAAAGGAGATTAAAAATAGGAAGGTAATAGGATACTTTGTTGCATTTCTAATGAGATGTTCAAAGCTGATCAAAGGAATCATTGAAAGGAGAGGATAAAGCCAACAAATGTCTTCGTGTTTACCTCATTCCCTGGAATGTCATAACCTACGGGAGTGGCAACTCCTGATTGATGAGCTCTCCACAAAACAGCTGACCTGTCTTGCAGACCAGTCCCAGACACCTGTGCAACCCCTTTGCCATAGCTCTCCTGGGCAGATGGTTTCGGCAGTCTATTTCTGTGAGTCTAGCTGGCAACAGGACTTCTGCCCAGTGAAGATAGGCATGCTCACCCAGTTAGAAGGACTGTGGCAGGAGAAGAATTTGTAGGAATATATAAAGAGCACGCTTGGCTAAGAATCTCCCTGATGTGGAGAAGTGCCAGGGAGTGAAGTAGGGGCACAACATGATCTCTGGGTAATGCAGGGAGGTTAGTTGTTCATAAATGAGGAGGCAATTAAATATAGTGGGATCTCAGGGAGGGGGACCAAAAATATGGAGAAAGAGGAGATAAAGCAGAAATGATGAGAGAAGGAAGCAGCCTGGAAAATGACAGTGCTGGACACCAGAAGGGCTTTGCAGGATTAAGACTGTAAGAGTTGGTGCAGAAGAAAAAATGTTTTCAGAGATGGTTAAGAGATACAAGAAAAGGGAATGACTGGAACAGAATGAAGTGGAATGGGAAAGAGCGGTTTTGGACAACAAAACGGTCAAGTCAGGCTCTAAGGAGAGTGTCCCAGGCTTGGTAACTTTGACCATTTAAAAAACAAATACCTTCTGTCTGGAAAGCTGCACATTAACTATTTGCATTTAAGATTGGAAGATACAGTTCCTCTGGGAAATTGTATTTATCCATAGATATTATGGCAAAAATGAGTTTCCTGAATCTGGTACCTGTTGTCTCATATGCGTTCTTCCACCTCTGATAGGCAGAAATCTTTCTGGTTCTCACATACATCCCTGTTTCCCCTGGTAGTCTTGATCACAGAAGGATAGAAGATTCCAAGTTGGAAGGGACCCACAAGGATCATAGTGTCCAACTCCTGGACCGCCCAAAACTCAAACCATATGTCTGATAGTGTTGTCCAAGTGTTTCTTAACTCCGGCAGTCTTGGAGTCGTGAAACAGGCTCCCCAGGGAAGTGGCCAAATCCCACCACCCTCTGCATGCAGAGCCTTCTCCTAACCCCCAGCCTGACCCTACCCTGTCCCAGCTCCATGCCGTTCCCTCGGGTCCGTCTCTGTCCCCAGAGAGCAGAGCTCAGCGCCTGCCCCTCCGCTCCCTTTGTGAATGAGCTGCAGGCTGCCATGAGGCCTCCCCTCAGCCTGCTCTGCTCTGGGCTGAACAAACCAAGGGACCTCAGCCTTGGTTCTCATATGTCTTGCCCTCCAGATCCTTCTCCATCTTTGTAGCCCTTCTTTGGACACTCTAATGGTTTAATGTTCTTATATTGTGTTTCTGAAAACTGCACCTTCTGAGTGATACCTTCTGCAGTTGGTGCATTTTGTGTTGCAGCTCTGCCAAGCCCAGCTTCTAGGTTAACTTAGGCCTTGAGGCCTATTTCCCGTGCCCCTTGCGTGCTCTTACAACCTGCCCTTACGGATTACTGCTGTTTCCCACCTTGAATGTTAGAAGAGGATTAGGAAATGAAGAGAAACAGGCATTGGAAGCTGGACAGGCTGAGGGGAACCCCATGAGTTCTTGGCCATTCTCATTTCTGCTCTGGCGTTAGAAATTCTCTTGTGTGTCAAGAGGGAGAAAAAAACAAAAACAAAAAACTAAAAAAGACTGCCTCTTACATCTGGTGTCCTTGGTGTCTTTTTACAATGCTTCCATGTTTCATTCCCAGAGGAGGTGAAAATTTTGAGATAGTCCCCTAAGAAAGCTAACCACATAAACATTGCACTTTTTTTTTTTTTTTGTAAATTTAGGAGAACCCATGTCAGATGTGTGTGGGAGTACACTTATTTTAACATGCTTTTGCTTATTTTCTGCTGTCTGCTGTTCTAATACTGTCTGTTGGGGAAGGAAATCTGCTTTTTGTATTGTAGTTTTTAGTGCTTCAACAGTGTGGTGTTCCTGTGTCTGTTGGGATACTCCATCATGAAAGCAGACCTTCAGATGTTGACAGGTCCAATACTCAGTTTACTCTGGCATATGCAACAAGTATGACACAGTATCAAAAATATCCTTAATTTATGTGCGGTTTAGAGCTGACTTCATGCAAATGTAGTAGCTACGAGACTGAGGGCTTAGGGCATCCGGCAGTTTAGCCTGCTACATGTGCAGAAGTCTATATATAGCTTTGTACCACAGGCGGTGACTGCAAAGATTGTAGTCCACTGCCCAAAGTAGCAGGCATGTCAAGTGTACTAAAGATCAGTACAAACATGAAGCTCAATGCCAGTAAAAAGCGTAGCTTTTTAAAAAATACTTCTGTTGAGCATACCTCTAAAAGAAATAATGTAGAAGATCTTAATTCAAAGAAGTTTAGTCTTGTGTTGCTCACAGACTCCTTCAATGAAAAGCATGTTCTCTGTAGATGGCATTTGAGGACAGCAGATGAATTAATTTGGTTTTGATTTAGCTCTTTTTTTTTTAAAGAAAAAAGCATATCTTGATTTGTAGAACATGTCAGGTAGAGCATACAAACTAAGGCAGTACCTTATGTGTAACTATTTATGATGCTGAGTTATGCAGGTTAAAACCTGAGATAGATTTACGTTTGTTTAAAAGGGCAGCAGCTGTGGTAGCCCTAAGCATGACGCAGTTAGGTGAGACAGACATTTGACGCTCAGCGTTGTAGCAGAATATGTATTGCCAAAGGATATTCTTTATGAGACTATGAATTCAAGGTGTGCGTATTATTACCAAAAAAATAGGGTTGTGGTGACAGTTTTTAATGGTATGGGGATGTAGCTAATGATCAGTGTGGAGAACTGAGCAGTTTAATCTGTGGCTTGTATATTTTTGGTTTGATAAATTAGTTCTTCTTGTCTGTGCACTTGCTGGTGAGAAGCGTTGTTTGTACTAAACTTAACTAGTGAATTCCGGTCATAGGCTTTGAAAGATTTTAGTGTTGCTTGTGGCTTAACCAATAAGCAGATGTGAAACATTTCTCCTTTTCTAGCATTTCTTCTTCCTATTCTATCACTGATGCAACTTCTCTCTCCAGTATTGAATAAACGGTCCCCTGTTAGAAAAACTGACATCTGGAAGACTCTTCACAGTACTTCACATAGCAATGTTCTGACTCAGCCATTAGTTGTCAGAGCTCAAATCGGGGTCATCTCAAGAAATCTGTAATGCCTTTTACTTCCAGCAAGAGCTGGCCTGAAAATCTGCTTAATGTTGTCATTCAAAATTTACATGGTTTCATTAGGCTTATTAAAGGCAATGAAAAATGCAGCAGTATGTAACACTGATAAAGTCCTTTCACCTTGCTATTTCAAATCACGCTTATGGACGATGAGTTTAGCTTTCCACTAGCCCTGGGCAGAGGTATTATCTCAGTTTTATGGACAGGAAAACTGAGTTAGATTCAATGACTTGTCCAAGGTCATACATAAGACTGATAGTATTGGGGAAAAAATGTCCAGACTTGTCTTAATTACATAATTTTTTGAATAAACTCACTGTCGTAGAAAAGATATATTTGTATCTATGTCTTGTCTTATGGGTTTTAAAACTTATTTTCAATGTGAATTCTTGCACACACACAAAAAAACAAAACAGTATTTTCCTCAGATGTGTGATTCTCACAGCTGAGAATATTTAGAAGAATATCTTTTTTTTTTTTTTTTCTTCCAGAGTTCAGTTCACTGCTTCCTACAAAAACTTTGTTGTAGTCCACTTTGGCTCTGTTGTTCTCTGCCTTTGTAAGATAAAGCTGCCCTCATTATTTAGCATTCTTGCATTTGCATATGTACAAGAGGGAACAGCTGCTTTCTGCAGGGATTTTGTGTACTCATTCATATTCCCACAGTGGTGGCCTTGTTCTGAAGCACACTGCTACCCTGTGGAAAAGTAGAAGAATACATCGGCAATACAGAAATCTGTTACTAAACATTTAAAAGTACAGCAGTAAAGAAAAAATGTAACCGCAGAGTTGCATTTTTAAAATCTGAAGTGTCACGTAACAATGATGTATAAAAAGTCTCTTCCTCTAGAGCTGCTGGAATGTAATGGGAAAAAATCTGTTCAAAATAAATTTTGCAATCCTCTTGAAGTTTAAAAGACAAAAACAAAAACCAAACTAGTATTATTACTAAGAATGTTTCGTGGTTTTGCCTTATTTTATTTTTTAAATACAAATGGTGGTAGTGCTCATTTCTTGTTTGAAGATGATTTTGGCCTAGATAACAAACAGCTGTTCCCATATCCATGGACAGAAAATTGCGTGACTCCATGTTTCTATACAATTGAGACTTCCAAGCATGATCAAGAAGATAGTTTAGTTCCTGAAGTTTTGTGAATAGCTGGCCAGTCAGCTATTTTTTTCCTCAACACTTTTACTGTATATTTTCATAATGGTTCAACTCAGATTTTAAGATAAATTAAAAATATATGAAAAATTAAATGGCTAAAAATAGATTCTCTCCACAAATTGAAAAACATAAAATCCCTTTTCTAGTTTAGAGATAAAAAGAACTAAAACTCTGGTCAGAAATATGAGAACCCATTAAAGAATGTAATTTGTATGCTTTGAGTTTAGAGAAGAAATTCTGCTTTTCAGTTCTTTGGAAAAGAACAAACGCTTTCACTTTGCATTTGTCTTTAAAATTCTGAAGCATCTCAAAGTGACTTTTGAGGAAAAACTTTAACTCTAGGTGTATGCAATTTTCTTCTAAAGCATTAAGATAGGTACATAAATGAGGTTGCAAATACCCACGCAGTTGAGATGGAATGCGCTGAATGTGATGGTTGCGACTGGACCAAACATTTAAAATAACCAAACGTTACAAATATGATTATGAGCCACTTCCTTGCTGGATTTTTTCCTTCAGTTTTGCCACCTTCTACTGTTGGAGTTCTTGTTTTAATAGTAGTAGATAGTATTAAAATATTTTCAAGAGGGAGGAAGGAACTTACAGAATTATAAATATTCTGCTTATGGATATCTGGAGGAAAAAAAAAAAAAAAAGGAAGGTCATAGTCTGACCTACAGACCTTGGCAGTGTCCTTTAAACAATCATTAATCATATGTAGTGCATCAAATCATCATGTGCAAGATAACATTAGTGACCTCTCCAACTGAGAATAACAAATGACTTAATTTTCCTTTCTATACATGACAGTAGTGTTGACAACCTCTATGTATATTTTTTTGCCCTGTACCTAATCAACTGATCATTCTCACCACAAAATCTTCCTTTGACTATATTTTTTCACTCCTATTTCTGCACGATATGAACCTTTGCAGACAACATGTAACGGGGTAGTTGTCATACATGCATGTTTATTTCTGTTGAGATATCTGAAAGCGAAGTAGTTTCAGCATCTTTTATGCTGAGGAAATGACAAACTGAACAAGGGAAACAGGGTTATGTTGACTACCTAGCCTTATTTATTTAAATATTCTGTACTTCAAAACATTGGTAAAAGCACAGCATGTAACAGTATTCTAGGGGAAAACCACATATTGATTATAGTGTTTTTGGGAATATCTTTATTCACACGTGTGATCTTAAATAATACACACATCTTCTACATTACTTATGTAAAAGTTGCTTAAAAGTCCTGAAAGAAACATTGCTAGTTGTAACTGGAATTGTGATGTGCTCAGAAATGTGACTTTATATGCAGTTAGGGAGTTAGAGTAAATATTTTAGAGCTATACTGAAGACTTAATTGCCTGTCAGCTCTTGAAAAGGTCTTGTTAAACCAATTATAACCCTGTGATGTCTCAGCGTCTATTCTGTGTTGGCCAACTCTGCAGCTACGGGGTAGTGGAGTCCACAGGATCAGTGTGTATTAGGGGGTTAAAAGGCACCTTAGGCAATATTTCGTGACTGGCTGCCTTCACAGAAATGGCCTCAGGATTTCAGCATTCTGGGCTGTCAGTCTTGCCACTGCCCCACCACCTGCAGTCTGATAGCTCCAGCTGTTTTTCTCCCAGTTTTGGAGCCTGGCCTTAAGCAGGAACATTGCTAGCAGCTGCGTGGCTAAGCCCTGCAGGGACTTGCAGCTCACTGGCTGTCCTGATATTCATTCAGCCCTTCACCACAAATTTGGAGGCAAAAATAATGTGCCATCCTGTTGGCATCTTGGGGTGCTGCAAATCAGAAGTCTGGCCTCGCTTTTTTCTTTTTTCTTCCCCCTTCACTGGTGGTGCCAGGTGGTAGCCTGGCTCCCTAGGCATTTTCCTGACCAAATTTCACTGAATGGCAGTGGGACAGAGTTCATGGAAGTGCAAGATATTTAAAGATTTTGTTGCTGCTGCAGACTTTCTTGCTGCCTTTTATTTATATTTTTTTCTTTTTGGCACTCTTACATCATTTAGAGACCAGATTAGCAGTCTCTGCTGTTAGTTGCTGAAACCGAGTGGTTCATAGGAGAATGCTTGAGAGCAGAGAAAAAGGACATCAGAAAACAAATCTCACTAAACACTCTAAAATACCATGCAACTTCTTTTGGAAATCATAGTGGATGAATACGCTCTAGGTTTTTACCATGTAACTGCGCCACTGGAAGCTATCAGGACAACCCTTAGAGCGTTGGTTTTACTGTTCATCCGCCAGTCAGTCAGGACTAACTGCAGCTAGGCTTAACCAAGTAATACTGTCAATAGGGTAAAGTGCAACTCTCTTATTTGATCTTACAGGCTATGCCCAAGATACTCATCGTGAGAGCATCAGTTGCAATAGGTGTCTTTGTTGTGTGTGCTCTTTTTATTGTTCATTTGAGGTATTGCAAATTAAAACTGATTAGACATTCTTTCCATAACCCAACTATATATTGAAGCTACACTTGAGCTGTACCATTATTGCTCTGTTGAAGTCCCGCATGCATTTTTTGTCAAAAATATTTTATGCAACAGCTTCCAGATCTACGCAGTGAGATTCAATTTATGAACATCTGAATAAGAGAAGAAAGATTGATAAATGTGAGCCACTGTGCAATTTATAATCCCTCACATATCTACAAAATGCCTTTTTTCCTAATAAGCATCCTAGCATGCTTTTTAACCACTAAGATTCAGGTTTCATCTTTTTTGATGGCTTGCCTTAAGGAAAAAATCTTAGAATTTTAGTTCAAAAAAATTATTTTGACTCTGAATTTGAGTTTGACTGGCTAAAACTCTCCTAGAACTTGCTGGGAGAAAGTTTCATGTGCTGTGCTGTGTGCCGTGCACGTCTTCTGCTTCTCAACCTGAAAAGGATAGCATGGATGTGACCAGACACAAAGTTCACTACTTGCCTCTGAGTCTGTCACCCCACCTAGCTTCAAGTGGTTAGTCAAGTCACTAATTTTTAGAAGGCTAAGCTCTTCTTAGAGTGGAAGGGGGGTCAGAAGATTGGTGTCTTTTTCTTGAAATATGGTGATCTGTTTTGTGCTGCAGCTCACCTCTTGCATCCTTCAAATGATATTTTTCAACAGTGACACTCATGTTTAATAAACAAATGATAAACTTTTGGTTGCTCTGTGTGGTAGCGTGTGTCTTTGGTCATGTTTTTAGGTTTTTAAGGTTGACAAGATCTTAACAGTGAAACAAACAGAACAAATCTGTGTGCTGAGTCCACCTACTTAACAAGATTCTGTTGTTACAGAATCTAAATCCCTCTGCTGGGCTTCAGCCTTCAAGGTTGAAGTTCATTGTTGCCCCTTAAAGCTAGTGCTCCAATGCTATTTTTTCCCTGTGGATCTATTTTGAATTATAAATCAAGCACACCAAGGTTTTTATGTATGCTGTGACTATACCTGGTGACTTCTGTCAGAGTTCCTTGCTCTGCCAGTTGTGTTTAAGTGCATGCCTGAATCTAAATTGCATTTCTAGAACCAGATGGATAAATTAGGCTCTGTAGCCCAGTAATGAATGTATAAGCCAACCCAGCATGTTTCAGTTTCTGGTCTCAGCACCAGTTTCTCTGATTTCTCTCTTAATACTTGCTTGTTTTTTGCCCTTGGTGAGGGACAGGAAACCACATACCAAAACAACAGCAACGAAACGATCAAAAAACCCAAACAAATTTACAAACAAAACGCCTGTCCCTTTCCCAAAACAACCACCCCCTCAAATCTGGCTGAGTTTAGCATAGCATTCTTGGAGGGGTAAAAGTCTCAAAACAGAGGAAAATCTGGAAGGGCCACACCAATCTCTGTTGTAAAATTCATCTCAAAGTTACAGAGGTGTATGTAGATGTAACCAAATGTTTTTGTTTCTGTTCTAATTAAGCATCACTGTTTTGTTCCTCTTGTACTATAGACTATGTGGTGACCTTTGTGCTTTTTTTTTTTTTTGATCTTAATTTAGTTCTATTGCTTCAGCTTGTTTCTTCGAATAAAGGATGCTAATTTATTTGTATTTGCACAGATGGCCATGTCATTTTTTCACTTAATATGCTCCAACACATTCTTTTCTATTTTTTGTGTTCCTATAGAAATTTCTTTCTCTCAGAATTCCTTGTGCAACTGTATTATAATAACGTTTAATGTGATGAATCAAAAATTCAGAAAGGTACCTTTTGGGACTAGAAAATATGACAGTAGGTGCTGCCTCCAAGAAATAATTAAATGGAAATGTGATAATATGTGCGAGGGGGTGTTGCTGAGACTGTTTGTAAACTTTTGATTTCTAAATGTTGCCTTCAGGCTTGGTAAGAAAAGCTCAGTGTTTGTAAAGATTATCCTGACAGCAATATGCTGGGTCAATTGTCAAGACATGTTTAGCATGGGGGGACGTATTAATCTGCTACAGCTACCACTGTAAGTGGTTGGAATAAATAGAGGGCTCAAGCAGATGAAGAGGGATTAACTGTGTAAATTGAGCAAACTCTTCAATCACTAAACCAGTGATTTTACAAAGGATTAGTCTGCTTTTACAAATATTGATTACTGATTTGTTACTTGGAATGAAGATGATATAACTTGTGCAGTTGCTACGTAGTATGCTATGTGAAGTGTACATCATTCATATTAATGGGATTGTCATAGACATTATAGAAACTGACAGATTTATTATAGCAGTTGCCGTTAGCATTGTCATAGTTAAAGTTGTGTCAGCGTTTCCATTAAAAGTCCCATTTCCATTTTTTCGTGTTCATAGATCAACTTTAAAATTTGTTCAGTTGAAATTTTGGCAATACCTGTTTATAGCTTTGACACAATTATTATTTCTGTGCGCTTCTAAAGAGAACTGAATCAACAATTCTTATATTGGAAGAAAACACTGTATGTGACTTTTAAAAAATGATTACAGGTTCACCACGTTCCTTGTTTTTAGTACAGCTTTTGAGTGACACTGTATTTTCATTAGTTTTATTAAGCCAGGCTTGTAAAGGAGTGTGTGTGTTAACTAGCTGATGTGGGGGAGGGACTTTTTATATAGATGAGCTCTTTTGCTTATCTAAAGGATTGTCTGGCTTTTTTTGGTGTTACTAGTCTGATAAAGATTACTTTTCCTACTAATCTTGTCCCACGTATATCCTCAGATTGTAATGCTACCACTAAATACTGTCCCACAGACTAAGCAACAGTGCTCATTTAGAAGGCTCAGTTGATTCATACACCTTCAGAGTTACAACTGGCATGAGTTTCAACAGTGGTATGTTCACCAGCTGGCTTGTCCTTCTAATTCTTAATTTAGGTTTATGTGCAATGGTGGGATTAAGAGCAACGCAGGTGTCCCTTGATTCACATACCACACAGAGGAAGAGATGAAGGAGTTTGAAAAGATCCCTGATACCTATGCAGTTATTTCCTCATAGTAAAAGTCTTTATGTTTTTTTTTTTTTTCTTTATTTTTTTCTATTTAATGCTTGTTTGCTTGTTTCTCTTAGTGTGTCTTCTTTCCAGTCTTATATAGACAGGACACAAAAGAATCGAATCACAGCTATTCCCTCAGTTTTCTGTTCCCAAACTGTCATCCCTGTTGCAGAATATAGTGGTAATCCTGGTTTGTGAACTTCCAATACCTTAACTCTTCCAATTTTCCTGTTGTAGAGACTGAAGATGAAGAAATTGTATGCTTTAACCATAGGTAAACATGAGTTGGCATTAAGGAAGTCAATCAGAGTGACTTTCTTTTGCTTTTGGATTTCAATTCCATAGATGGTATCCAAAGAAGATTTTAATCTGGTTTCTGTCTTTAGAGATTCAGATGTGTTCAAGTGAAATTTTCCAAATAAAAATGAATATAATTGTTGTTTATTGCAAATAAAGATATTCCTAGTATGCCACTTGGTACTAAAACCCGTAATAGCTGTATAGAGTCATCTCAGAATGATGATAATCATATGTGGAAAAAGTCCATTGTCTAGCTTGGTATTGCTCAGATCATTTAAAATTGAAATGGGTGTTTCAAGTAACTAGACATAATAAAATTGGACTTACAGGTGAATTGGTGAAGTTGGTCTGATTTTTTCTTTGCTGTTCAGTGAATAGCTTCTGCCAGAGCTTCTCTTGTTGCCTGCATCTTCAAAAGTGTGGATTTCTTCTGAAAACTTCAAATGCAGTGACAGTATTAGCAAAGTTATTCTTTTTAATATTGGAGTTGGTATTGGAAGATGGTTCTTCCCATTGTCCTCAGTACTGCAAGGTGAGTGACCACTGCAATTGACAACTGGAGAGCTTTCAGGAAAACCAAGTATTCTCTTAGCTTCTTGCAGTGTTTCCTGTATTCTTTTAAGTTGGGTCACATGCAACTAGAACAAAATGGAGAATTTTGTTATCTTTCTGATAGCAAACTCCTTATGAGAGGAGGCTTGAAAATACCTATATACTTCTTCAACAATAAAAACTTTGGATTTTTATTACCTCTTTCAGAGTACTTATAAATAAAGACACTGTGTTGGTCACTCCTGTTTTTATTTTTTACGGTTACATTTTTTTTTAACCTTCTAATAGTCTTTCTCTGCAGATTTTTTTAAAGTGCAATGTCGTTATTGTAAGTCTCCATAATGAACGATATTTGACGTATGTTTTGTGTGCAGCAGTGAACTTGAAAGGTTCATGTGACGTTTTTTCCCTTTTGTTTTTATTTTAAAAAGGCTTGTCTTCATTTGCAGACTACACTGGGAAGTCTTACCTCCATCTTAATCCACATTAGCTTTTGGATATAGAGGAGCTTTTAGTGTGATAGTTCGCTGATCATAGATTTTTACTTAAATTATCAGTAGTAGAAGAAATGTATCAAAATGAGGTAATGAGGCAGAACATTCAAGCCATTTTGTGTTTGCAGGAATACATAAAATGTAGAAAATGAAAATTATAGCTTTCTTAGACCTCTCTTCATTGAAATCTGCAAATGCCACTTTTAAAGATTTGGTTCTGGTTTTAGCTGACTGTAGGAATTCTAATCTCTTCCTTCATACAGATGAAAGATTTCCAGCACCGACCAGTAATGTTAAAAATTTTTTTGATCACGGATATGAGCTGTTGGAGCATTTAAAATGCTCAAAGTGTGTATGCAT
This sequence comes from Aythya fuligula, assembly GCF_009819795.1. NCBI lineage: Eukaryota > Metazoa > Chordata > Aves > Anseriformes > Anatidae > Aythya > Aythya fuligula. The sequence goes on along the minus strand of NC_045560.1, from coordinate 35,453,229 downwards.
GTTTCCTTTCAGAAGCTTAGCAGGCCAAGACTTTGGCCAGCAGTCAGAACAGTTGGAACTTTGCAGCCTACAGAACTAAGCCAAGAAGGCTGCCACTTGGCATGAGTGACTTTCATATATAAAACATCCAACAATTTATGTTGGGGGTTTTCATTGGTGTTTTATGGTAGTCTGAGAATTTCCTTCTTTCTCTGGATTTCTTCGATATTGTTTATTGTACACACAGCATGTTACCTTTCTGATGAGAGCAGTAGTTAAAATGTTCCCCTGCCTAAATGCCTAAATATCTCTATCACAGATTGAAATTCACATTGGATGATTTTCACTTTCAGCTAAACAGCTAGATTTGGCATTTCTCCAATTGTACTTTTTTTTTTTTTTTCAGTGTCCTTAAACAAGCTTCCAGAACTACAAAGTGAACAATTTAGGCAACAAAGTTATAGGCAACAGATCTTCCTTGGGAGAGATTACAGTGCAACAAAATATTGGGAAAAGATGAATTAAGAGGAAGAAAAATTCTATGCTATTTGTTTGATAGGTGATTTGTGAAGAATCCAGCTTGGATGGTATTACCAAAATCTGGATAACAGTCAGAATGAATCTGGGTAACAGTCACAGAATTCACTTAAGCTCTCATAGATATGTCAAAACGTTGTTGAGTAATAAATACTTGGGTTACTAGGATGCTGAAACTAAAAGAACGTGTACTACATATTTTAAAATACCATTTGAGAGTTCATTATTTCCCTTTTGAAGAAGTGGCATTTGGCAGCTTTTCTGCCAAAATGTGTTTAACTCAACATGAGAAATATTTAATAGTTGTCATTGTTTACTGGCAGTTTAGGCTCATTTGCTGAACAAAATCTGCCAATCAACCAAAGAGGAAACTTTAGACTCTTCAAAACTACTAATTCAAAGAGTCAGGACAAAATCAGGAAAATAATAGAAATCTTGTTCCAATTTCTGTAACTTTTTGTTAAGCATTGTGATATGTGCTTATTTCCAAGCGATTCTTATACTTACCAGGTGGTTATTTAAAAATAGTAGTAAACTGTGGTGTATTGTAGTATTACCTTTTCCAGATGTTTTAGATGTTAAGCTGAAAATTGTTTTTTTTCACCTGGCCATATTAAATACTAGCTTTTAACTTGCTGTTTGATAAACCTATAGGACTTTCTTCCAATTAGTCATCTGGGAATACAGGAATCATGATGTGGTTAAAGATGCTATCCATATGCATTTTGACATCATGCTGGTCATACTCCAGCTGTAGACTCTTTATTCCTGACCTTTTAATTTTCTCTGATTAGCTAACAGCACCTTCTGCAGTTCAACTATTGTGTGGATATTCTGAATCCTTAGTTAGGGTTTCTAATCAAAATTGGATGTGTGTGCTTGTCTGTGAGATGATGCTGGGAAATTTCAGCTTGCCTACATCATTTCATGAGAATTTCCAGTACCCCTAATTGAACCATGATGTGTTTTTTTTTTTTTTTTTTTTTTTTTTGTCTTCTATCTGCGGTGGAGAGGCATTGCTTTTATCTGTGCGTTTTCCTGCAGATTTTATTTCTGAAAACCAAGTAGGAAGCTGAGCTTCTTGTTACATGGGCATAATTTGTATTTTCAACTTCTACGACAGACACGCTTTTCTGTTAGCAGTAGTGTGGACCTCTGGATGACGGAACCCTTTCTGTCTCTTTCCAGAATGATTGATTAATCTGTAATGATCCTTGGAGGGATGTAAGCAAAACTTTAAAGTTTCTGTGCCTTGTATTGCAGTGGTATGAGCGGTAGAGCTTGTACAAGAGACCTTTTCTTTATTGCTGTATCTTCCTTCTGTTGTCTTGCCTGAGAATCTTTGAGAAACAGCAGAAGCGGGAGGGCTGCTCCTGTGAAGCATCCCAGGGTTGGTTTTGTAACCCTGAGGGATAATGGCAGCCCACAGTGGAAAACATTGCTTCTTCTTTTTCTTTGCTTTTTAAAATTACCAATTATCCATGAGAAAGTCAAATCTGGATTAAGGGGCAAAAACCATTATCTCTGTTGTATATTAACGTGTTATGCAAAATGTGACAGTGGGTGTTTTAGAACCAATTTGAAAGCCATCAAAAGAATGCATAAGTCCAGGACCGTACTGGTTTATGAAGACCTTGCAAATTCAAAGTTAAGTTTAGGCAAGCAGTGTGTGATCCAGGATAATTCCATTAAGCTGTGGATCCTGGTGAATGGAGACTGAGTGGCTGACTCCAGTAATTTATTTAAAAAAGAAGCCTTTGTCAAATGAAATATGTTACAACTATTAAAGAAGCTTTGCACAGAAAACAGATGAGAATTGAGAAGCCATAGATGTAAGATTTTGTTAATTTAAAATATCTAAATACACAGTTATTTAATTAGGGGGTAATTGAAAATGACTAAAAGAGATTTCAAGCATGCTAAGCACTTAAAAGAGCTCAGTATTTCTGTAAAGAATATGTCGCAGTGGTTTTCAGGCTGCCTGGCTCACTGCCTTCTCCTGAACTTACAGGAAGGAAGGGAGGAGAAATCCTCATACCTCTCTCCTTACACGGGAGGAGTGAAGAAGAAAAAGTCAGCATTTAGGCCTTTGAGGGTGTAGTATTAGTGTTCGTAGCCCAAACTTCAGATCCCAAATTAGAAAGAATTAAATAACTAGAAACAGATGCTGCTTTAAGTATTCTTAATAAAATACACGGCTGGCTCTTCTCAGAGGAGTATATTAAGTAGGAGTATTTTGAAGGAATAATTATAAATTATTAGAGAACACGATGGTGAATGCTAGGCATGGCTCTGGAGCAAAACTTCACAGACTAGAGAGTCTTTGGAACATTCTGAAGGCCAAAATGTGAACTTTTCATGAATGAATGTTTCAGAACCCAAATGTTACATTTATTGCTCTAAATTAATTATGTTTTCTTTAAGATTTATCTTTTCATTCTTGCACGTTAGACTAATTCATAGCTATTCGGCTGCTACATTGGCAAAGTACTAAAGTAGCCTTCATGAAGGTGTTGAAGACGGTTAATGAAGCTAGAGAGATTTTATGTGAACTTCCAACTGATGGCTTTTCCTTAATCAGAAGACTCTGGGAAATGAGATTTCTTTATTATTTTTTTTTAAGTTCAGTATACATTAATCTTCACTTAAAAAAAAAAAAAAAAAAAAAGGTAGGGAGAAGGCATGCTTATAAAAGTAAAACACCTCTTCTTTAGCCTAACTTCACAGTGGTTGTGCAACAGATGTGACCCCACTGTATTGCTGTGTACAGATTCAAAGTTAATTGAATCCCTCTGCAGTAGCTATTAAAAATGGGTAAACGCTGTATTTCCAGATCAAAATGAAGTAGAGATGTATGAAGAATTTTGGGAGATGTCTGTGAGAAGGGGGATGGAAGGAAAAGAAAGAGGAGTAAAATATGTTTTGTTGCTAGAAACAGTACTCCTTCTTTGCTTACACTTTAACAAAAAAACTTTCAGATTTTTTTTTTGTCTATTTGCCCAAGAGATATCCTAAAAGCTCTGAGCTTGAGAGAAGAAAATCTTATTTTCTGCATTTTAACAGATTTTCCTCTCTGGTTTCTAGCTGATGTCAAAGTTTTTACTAGCAATAATTCAAATAGGAATAGATTTCAGTTTCTCCTTTGTTTTCTCCTATAAATGGGTCTTCAGCACAGTGAAAAGATAGCTGGAAAAATAATTTTCAAGAGTAGTGATTTTATATCTATTTTTTAAGTTAAAGGAAGATAAAGTTACTGGTTTTGTTCTCACTACAGTCAAATTAATGTATTTTGTCTTGACAGTTTCTTTTTCCAAGGACTGAAGAATTGTGAACGATTCTTATTTAAGCAAGAAGACTTTACCTTTATAATACTTAGACCTATGGGCCTGTAATCAGCTTAGCTGATGCTGAATTACTTATCTCCACTTCGCCTCTTTAACTTCCCATAAGCATGCTAAGCACCTCTTTAAAATACATTGACCTCTAATTATTTCTTGCTTTATGTATCCCTTAGCCCACATTGAAGAAATTAAAAAAATATATTCCAATTGGTGTACAGTGCAGAACAATACAACCTGCTTTTGTTTGGCTTTGTTCTGTATGAAGAATTAAACTTTTACACAGTTGCATTTTCTAGAACTCAAAATGCCATGTATAATGATTAAATTTCATACTTTATCATGTAAAGTGACACTGATTAAACTGTTTTTAAGTAATGGGGGGCAAAATTGCAGTATTCAGGCTTTTGACTGTGAGATTACCAACTTGCAAAAATTCTAGCTATGCCATCAACTTCAGGCTGAGGTCTTTCTGAAGTCACAAGATGCACTGGATTTGTGGGATTTGTGCACTGGGACCTGTGCATTAATACACCTACCTTGGTAACATTCACTCACTTCTGAAGGCAGAGCATGGCTGGTAAACAAGCTGGCTTTATGCTTGAGTGAGAGCATTTCACTTTCTTTTCAGTGGAGGAATTTTCAGCCTGGCAGCAATAGCATTATAATAACTGCCAGCTGCTCACTTGGCACAAGAGTGCCTAGAACCAAGAGGAAGAACCTGGTGCATTTATGTATAATTTATTTTTCTCCAAGACTTGAAGGTTTAGGCCTCATAAATATTTTTATCTGGTCTTTGTATGCATCAGTCTGGGAATATGCAAGTGGAGCCTGCAGATTTTGGTTTGGAGTACATTGCAGTAATTCCCACCAGGATAAGATGAGAAATTATTTTGGGGGATTCGTCAGTGAGTGGGTGGTCAAGAAAGAAGGAAAACCTTTAACAGTAAGCAGATGGACCTCCCTCATTTTATACTATCTATTGGGGATGCGAGATAATCATCTCCCCAAATATTGGACAGTATAGACATGATTTTCACATCAAAAGAAGAAAGTTCAAGACATTATTTGTGAAGCAGGAGCTCGGGAGTGGAAAGGAGACGTTTTTGTGTTCTCAGCTCTGTACTTGCCCACCACTGTCAAGGCTGCAGAAATGGCATCTGCAGGGGCTCACAGGAGCAACATTTGTACCTGTATCTGTAAACTCACACAGCTGCAAGCAACAGACCACTTTTTGACTCACAGTGCCACTTTCATCTAGTATTTACACCTGGTTTGAAAACCTACAGCCTACCAGAGGAGAAAATAGGAAAGGTTATGGGTTTTTGGTAATGTCTTTATTCATAAATTCTTGAGACATATCTGGAGACAGACTGTAAGGGGCAAAAAAGGTAGCAAGTCGTGGTGGTCTCTGTTAGGCTGATTCTGGGAGAGAAATTTTACTCTGATCTGGTAGTAATTGGGCTATATGTATCTGTGCAACAAACACTGAGGCACCCAAGAAAATTAACACCAGTAGGAGCTATTTGGCATTCCTAAGATGCAAGCTCCTTGCATCTCTAAGTTTCATTTCTTATGGGGGACAATCTCCAGTGAATTAGAGGAGACTGAGATCCAGACCATTTCACTTGCATCTGGGAGGGAGGGGAGAAATTTATCCTTGCTCTGAAGAAGTCGTGGAGCATGCGTGAGAGTATAGTATGGGACTGGCATTTGAGAATTCAGAGCTCTAAACTCAAAAGGAATACATGATTTTAAAAATATTCATTCTTTCTTGGCAGTCTCTGTGTGTTAAGTAGATTTTCTGGAGAAGGAGCTGTCTAATTCAAACTTCCATACAGTAGTCATTTAATGAGTCTCTGATCTCAGCTGCTGGTATAACGTAAACAAAAGCTGCTGTACTATAACAAAGTGCTGCTTTATTTTATTTTATTTTTTGAAGATTTGTGCCAAGCCTGTTCTATTTCAAATGAATGGGGAAGCAACATTTTGACTGAAAGCAACAGCTAAAAAGCAACCTGCTATGCAAATCCCAAACTTTAAGTTGGGAGCTCCCACATATAGGGCTTGCAGTTCCCTCTACCCTCTTGTCCATGTCTCAAACAGGATTTAAAGCAATGAAAGAAATAGAAGAAAGGTAGAGGGGTCTTTTGCGCTGGCTCTAGGCGGTAGCTGGAAGGAAAATGTAATTCTCTTTTCTTTCTTTCCCTCCTTGTTTGTGTTGCAGTACAGGGGTAAGATTTAGTCTATGTTTGTGCCTTCTTCCTGCTGCATATGCACAACACCTGTAGTTAATATGAATATGAGAGGAGGTGGTTCTTTCTTTTTCCTTTATCCTTTTGATGCTACTTGTTCTTCCTCCCCTTTCCTCTAGATGTGCAGGGGAATGAAAGAGAGAATTTAGTCAGATTTATGCTTTTTCTTTCACGTACAGCTGTATATGTCTTGGAATATTACAGTTTGGTCCCTCTCCCCTGCCCTTCCACTAAAGTTTCATCATGTTTCATGGTTCCCAGGCTTCTCAGACAGCAGTAGGATAATAAGCCTGTGATCTATTTCTGCTTGGGCTACTTACAGGTTTTGGTCGACAGTGAGGCTGACCAGCTGCATTTTGTTTCATGGTGCTGCTGTCGTAGCTTTGAGTAACAGGAAAAGAAACTGGGTTCTCCTCAGGCTGAAGGTGGAAGACTTAATTCTGCAGTGTCACAAAACCAGTGGAAGACGGCATTTTTATCATGCAGGTTCTTTTTCTCACAAGCTGTCAATGCCCTGTGTAGATAAGTGTAGTTTCAGAAACTGCCATCATCAAATTTATCCCAACTGGTCTCAGCAGAAGCAACAAAACTGGAGGTTGGGTGGGATACTGACTACAGCTCTCTGAAATACTTCAGGTAGGGTCATACCCATAGGCAGAATAACTTGAACGAGTCCCCTTAGTATGTTTGGGGCTTTATGTCCCATTTAATTTGTTCACTGAATGCAATTAGTTGTTGGAATTCTTAAATTCAAAAATATACTAATTTTGTTTGTTTATTTAGGTTTTATCCCCTACACATCTGTGGGGATGCTCCGTTTTAAAATCAGCCCTGCTGGGTGAGGTGAAGCTGGAAGTGTTGCACACTGATGCCTCCCAATGACCAACTTAAAGCAGCACACTATGTCTGTTTGTACAAACTCTTCCCCTCCCCCACTCATAATATCATCATTAGATCATCCGTTTAAGTAACTATTAAACTTACTATATACCAGCCAGCAAGTGTCTTTGTGTCAAATTCTCATTTAAAGTTGTGCAGTGGTTGCATACATATCAAGAGAGGGGGAACAGCTGCATCACCCAAACGTGTCTGTACATGGAGCCAGTAGCTCTTGTATTTTTAACACAGGAGTAAGAATTCCAAAAAAGTTGAAATGATATCCAGTGTGCTGCTAAGCTGGAAAAAAAAATCAGTGGAAATGTCAATTCATATAAAATTGTCTACAGCCTTAGTATCCAACACAAACTTCAGTCTTTTGTTGTCTGAAGAGCAAGTTGTGTTGTTTAAGGAGTAATTTTGTACTTATAAAAATAATATTCCCTGTATCCTCCTACCTTTTTTCTTGTGTTTCCCTCATACAACTCTATTTAAATAGGGCAACGATAAACTAACTCATTTTTGAATGCCAATTAAAAAAAACAAATCTATTATAAGGGACAACCTAAAAACCCAGGAAGTAGATAGCGCCTTCCAGAGACAGTGTTTTTAGTTCAAGGTCAAACAATTGATCTTTAACCCACCACACACAGTTTAAAGTGGTTGTTTAGCACAGGGGTTGTCTGCTGATATCAGTGCTTTTTTGCATATTTTTATGGGTAGAACTTAATGAGATTACATATATTTTGATGAAGAATTGCTACCGTGTAAGCTTGCCACCTACCTACAGTGACTCTTATGAATATTTGATGATTGTAAGTAGTAGGAACTTCACTGTGATGCTCACACACACTAAAAAAAAAAAAAAAAAAAAGGCAGCAGCACAGCAATAGCTTTTGTTCTGATTTTTTGCTTGCAGTAAACAGTGAGACATTCTGTACGTGTTATTAGACATATCTAAAATGTTTCTGAAAACTAGCAGTTTTGTTTGAATCATAATTTTATTCACTTACCAAGGGAAAGATGTAGGGTGGAAGTGCAAATTTTAATGCCTACATTTCTATTTTAATTTGAGTTAGGGTCGACTGGTCAATCTTATGCTTCTAGCTATGAATTAATAGTTGAGAAAGAGGAAAGAAAACAGTGGTTCGTACCATTTTGCAGATGCAGCAGTGCTCTACAAAATCTGAAAATAATATCTGTCGAACAACAATTGTGTAGGCTTCTGTGGAATGTCTTTGGTCTGTGCAGTCTCACCTTATAAATCCTATTTGTCTAAACAGTGCTTTGCTATCATATTGCAAATTAGGCAGTGTCTGTCAATAGCAGGTGTTACATTTTATCATCCCTTCATCTAGTTTTTTTTTTTTTTTTCAGTATAATATATGCTCTTCACCTTGTATGTTGTTTCAAGATATTTTTGTGTGAAGCTATTATTGAAAACCAGATTCTTGATACAATTGCGTGAATTGTGATACTTGTTTTTTGTTTGCACATTTGAAAAATCACTGCTTTTATTACCAGCTGACTTTGCTGACCCTGTTCAAAACACAAGTTAACTAAGTTGCCATAATTTGCTTAATTTATATTCTTTCCATTTTCTTCTGAGATTTGTAGGGGCAGCTACATAGCTATATTTTTCTTAGTGGTGATGACAGCAGCAACAGCTCTAACATTCATAGTTTTTGTACTTAAAATAATCTGGTGTAGTAGTTACTAGAATTATTTTCTCCTGTAGCTCCTGCATATTAAGAGTATAAGAATTCATTAATGCTACTATATTTTTTTTTTTTTTGAAAAGCTGGAATTTACAGAACTTATTTTTCTTTCAGGAAATCTGTTTCCTCCTATTGCATGTCAAGATCTTCAGTTTGTTCTGAAGGCTGGATATTTGGAAAAACGCAGAAAAGGTAAGTTTAACTATCTTTGTGAAAATTACTTAGTTTGTGTTTTATATCTGGGACATCTATGTGTCAGTATTTGAAGTTGCATACACAACTTTATACAAGAGTGATAAAATTGAATAGAAATTGAAATGTTGAATCATTATGATGCAAAAGAAAGAACAGCAAATAATTGCTTCTATACTGATAAAAGAAAATTCCATTTCTTTGACTAAAAAAATCATGCTGTGAAAGTCCAGCATCAGCCATAATTCAGAGACTTTTAGGTATTTTTTGAAGAAAACGTGAGGAACGTATGTAAAAGTACCATATGTTGACTTCATGTTTCAGTGAGCATCAAGATTTATTTTCCTTCAAGAGGGCAAATATTGATCTCAGCTTTGGTTCAGTCAATATTTACCTTGATTCAATAAATCTTATATTGTCACCTTAATACCCACTTAATGCAGCAATAACTGTAGGAAATATTTAGGAAGTTGTTCATAATTTCTTTATATTTAATGTTTCACCTGACTTCTCTCTTTATATGTTTTCAAATTCCCATTTACTTCCTTGCCACCAGCTTTTATTTCTGGTTTTCCTTCTCAGTGCCATACATTTGCCTTCTTCATGTCCAGATTTTGCTTCCTTTACTTAGCATTCTTCCAATCTCCTCCCTCTTCCCTCACCCTCAAAAAGAAGTAACGCATTTGTGTTCAATAATGCTGTAAAGTGATGTAACACAAATTATATTATTTGCAGACCACAGTTTTCTTGGCTTTGAATGGCAAAAGCGGTGGTGTGTCATCAGTAAGACAGTCTTCTACTATTATGGAAGTGACAAAGGTAATTATAATAATAATGATGAACCTTTAAAATGATCTTTTAATGAAGAGAAGTAGTATGAAAATAAGAGGAAAAATGAAAGTTCTGTTGGAGTTGGAAACTGAGAAAATAAGGGCAAATGAAACTTTTGAAAAAAAAAAAAAAAAAATAAGTTTGTAAAACAGTGCTTTGAATTTTATAAATATATAAAATATTAAATCTCTGAGGATATGTAAGTGGTGTGCCCATTTTATAAAGCAGGAAAACTGAGGAAAAAAGTTTAAATTACTTGTAAAGCTACCTTATGTACCAATAACAGCTAGCTATTAGGTTTGATAGTACTCTAGTACTTAATTAATGTACTGGACAGCAAATGCTCTTTCTGTCCAAATGGTATTTTCATTTTAAAATACCCTACAGCAATTACACCTTCTTTGTTGTTTAAAGATGTCTGACTCCAGGAAAATGTCTAAAAACCACACAGTGGAGTTTCATGTTTCTTTCTAAATTACATTCTGGAAAAGTTAGAAATGAAATAAGATATTTAACTAGAAGCCAGTCATGGAGACTAAAGCTAGCTTCTAAATGTGATTTTTGATGGTCAGTTTTGAAAGAATTTGGCATAAGTGTTGGGATATCACTTTGAATATTAAATAATTTTCAGTCAAATAAAACTTCCTTTAAATTGTGTGCCAAGTGTATTTCGTATTTGAGGGTAAGGTAAACTATACAGAGTGATATCTGTAATTTTTAAAAGTGCAATTGTCTCTTTTTTCTTAAAGAAAAAACAGAACTTATTTCTGTGCAAACTTTCCATTTAAACTTTTTTCTTCTGCTTATGTTCATGTGACTCTACATGAGATTAGTGCAGATAGTCTTTTCATATGGTTTTAATTTAATTTGGTTCAGTTTGTTTCATTACTCAACATGCTGACTCAGTTAAACTCATTCTGTCTTTAAAAAAAAAAAAAAAAAAAAGAAAAGGTAAGGATATAATTGTATCTCATGTACTTTGGACTTTTAAGTTTGATTTTCATCTTGCTGCAGTTTCCTCTCAAATTCTGTTTCCAGAATTTTGTTACTATATTTGCTGTATGTCCCCTTTTCTACTTTACTCTTTCCTTGGGATTTACAGATTGGTCAAGCTTCAAAAGCATAAACAATCTTTCTTAGCAAAATGAAAAAAAAAAAAAAAAAAAAAGGACCTGTGGCCTAATACTGTTTTGTCTATAGTAATTTGTTATTTTCTCTGGAAAATTAGTTTGTGCTGATTGTTTATATATAGTTGCACGTTATATAGAACTCCAAAAACATATATATATGTTTTGGGTTTTCAAAGCTTTGGCTTTTCATCTTCTAGTTTTTGGTCTTTGGATTAAGGTAGGAAGACTGCCTGTCTCCTTTCTTCCATTTTTCTTTTGTAGCAGTTTGGCTGTCAAGGCTGCATTGTAATTTCTAATACCTGTGCTGAAAATTAAGGTACCTGGAAGCATGTTCTGCAGCATGGGGTTTGGGGTTGGTTGAAAAATCAATAATTGATTGGGATATACTGGGACAGCTTTCCTTTATTGATTTTCAGACATGCTTTGGCTTATACATTTAGAGCTTTTGTAGGCCACAGATTTGTTGGGGAAGATCCCCTAACCATACCCTAATGACATGGGAGAGGTGCATAGTTGATGGAGCATCTTTTGGGATCTGTGTAGATGTGTCTGGATTCCATGACTAGCTCACTGAGGAAGCAAACATCTCAGATGCATGAAACATGCTGTAGCATTTGGGCCCTTCTTTAGCTGAGACCTTCGGTGCTGCACCAGATAACTTGGGTCATGTGGAGAAGGAAGCTGTGTGGTTCACAACTGTAGGATAACTGAAATATGCATTCAGTTGGCTTAATACAAAACTACTGCCACCTCCAGAACTATTTAGATGGCAGTTATCTAAGTGATGTTGGTCTGCTCTAGCCTGTCCGCAAACATTTTGTATCAGCTGGGCCCTGCTTACTGACAGATTCATGCAATAGGAAAATTCCCCTTTTGTCAATGTGAACCCAATTTAAAGAGATCAGGCAGATGAGTGGGTCCATGTATGCTTGCAGTCATGCTGCATGTTACCTTTATGAGAAATTTAGTGCTGTGAGTGTTGGGTGGCACAGGTCAGAGAGGTGGTTGGGATTTCTATTTCTTGTTTTGCTATGTTTATGTTTTTAAATTCAGAACATGTAGACCACTAATCTGTGAAGGGTAAGTTATATCTGGTAAAACATGTATTTTGTTGTCCAAGTTTTGATTTTTTTTTTTATATGCTTAAATATCAGTGTAACTGAGTGCTAAATTTGAGGGTAAAGATTTATATTGTGTAGATGATTTGATGTTTCCAAAACACTTTTAATTATAGTAACTTTTTTTTTTTTAACATTAGGAGAATAAATATGGAAGGGTATAGAACAGACAAGAACATGTAAGGAAAAGTTGTGGAACCATTTTTCAGACCTGTGTATTGCTAATGAAAAATATGTGGCCTAGTCCAGAAGCATACAGTAAAAGCTAAAGCCCGTGAAAATACAGTAAATGACTGTGTGTGTGTGTTCACATAAGAACTTACAAGCATCCTTTTAATGGTTGTGATGCCTGCTGGCTAATTCATGTCTTATTTCTTTTTTTCCCCTATTTTTTCTGATACTTTCAGTGCAGCGTGGATAGTGAAGCAGTTATCTCTGCAATACAGACAGGTCTAAGTATGTCACCTACATTTTTGTTTCCTGATCAGTGATGGAAAAACAGACCTTAAAGGTTTGACCTAATTAAACGTCGGAAGTGTGTATTGCAGAAAGTGCATCCATTTTTGCACTTGTGCTGCAACATTAATCCGGTATGTGGCCCACACAGAAGTGCAGCACAATGTTGAAGAGAAGCATGTTCAAATACCACGGCAGGCCTGGCTTTCTAGAAGCTCTTCTGGTCCTCGTTTTCATAGTTTTTCCTTCCATAAACATTTACAGTCCTTCTCTTTTCTTTGCTTCCATGAAGTAGCTTCCTGAGTTAGGTACCCTGTTTACAGGTATCACTATTTTTCTCTGTGATCTCTGGCAGTGCGCATGTACTCAGTCACCTAGTTAGTACTTCTATCCCTTCAGACCTCAAAGCGTATGGACAGGAGAGTTAATTTAAATGAATAAATTAACAGCCACAGTTTTATGTGCCCTTCTGTCTGAGCAAGCTGGAGGGATCAGCTATATGTTTAGCAAGGTAGTAATTGATAACTGAAATTGGTAATCAAGTCTTGATTCTCCCTAATTACCTACACTTCAGTTTATAGTGCCAATGTAGTGACATAGGCGGAAGAAAAATACCCTAATTAATTCTTCTTTCCCCCACATTATTGCCTTTTTTAACTCCTGAAGTTTCATTGTGCCTGTGGCTATATGTCTGCAATAGTTGTTAATTTTCAAAGGAAGTTCAGATGTGCAAACAGGTAACTCTAAGTTTCAGGAAGGTACAGGTTTATATAAGATCTTGATTCAGGGGATACTAAGCAGAATGTCCAATTGCAAGATGCTATGAAAAAAAAATAGGCTTCTCCAATAAAGAAAAAAAAAAAAAAAAAGGAAAAGAAAAGATATCCTTAGCAAAATACAGTAAAATAGTGCTGGTTGTCTTGTTGAGCAATATATCTTTGTGAATAAAAGAAGGTGCTGCTTGTTCCTTTTTTTTTTTTTTTTAATCTTCCCCTAATCAGTAGTTAGTGTAACTGTTAAGTTGATGTCCATTACTTCAAGATTTCCTGTCATCTTGGTGGTTCATAAGTCCTGCATTGCTCTGTAGGCTCAGTTAGTCCACTGGGACAACTTTACAATCCAAGACTTATGTCTGGGATTGAACATAAACAAACTGGTGTACTAGAGTGTTTCAATCTTTGCCTCCATTTTTTTCATTTTATCATCTAGATTTCTCAAAAGAGGAAAAAAAAAAAAAAGACTATTGCAGTTCAGATTTGCAGTCTAAAAGAAAATGTTTGCTATGCATATGTTTGGAAAGGGCTATTCCAAAAGCTGGAAAAGGAATGACCATTTTGGAGATACTGACATATACTATTTTTAGAAAACGTGGTAAAGTATGTGAAACTACATTTAGCATGAAGCCATGTAAACTCTAAGATCTTACAGACTCCTAATTTCAAGATGAAGAGAGCTAAATTACAGATTCTAATAGTATCTATAAATACTTTATCACTTTTCTGGAATCCTTCTGTTTGCCTTTGTTCCTTATGCCTTTCTCTGTAACTTCTTTCCTTTCCACTCTCTAAGTCCTCTCTGTTCTACAGAGTGCACTAATTCTTTTTACATGTGCTAATAATATGGTCGCATCGCCTTAGGCCTCAAATTTACAACCCAATCATTTCAAGACCCAGCTGAAGGTTTACTCTCCTTTGTTTTAAAAGTTCCCATGGACTCAGTTACGCAAGGCTACTTCACAACCCTTCTTCTCTGCTTCCCTTGAGACTCCCTTTTCCTAATATAATATTGGCCCTGTTTCCGTTGTTAACAACGTGTCACTATTTTTAGTATGCATGCAGCTCATGTGTAAGAAAAATGTTAAAAATGTTTAAAGTGATCTCAAATTTCATTCAGATCTGTATTGTCTGTTTTAAAACCTAAATGTGCCCTAAATTTATTAATCTCTAAAAAAAATGTATATCCTAGGTTTGACTTTTTTTTCAGTACTTAGTTGTCTGACTGCCACTTTGTTGTACAGTTTCTTTACCAATCTAAATTGCTGATGCAAAGTGATCTGAATAAACCCAGATTTTTTTTTTCCTGATGCATACCTGATATGAGGAGAAGGGAAGAAGGGGAAAAGAGGAGAGTAAAGAACATCTTATTCTGAAATGAAATTTGACCTAATTCTGGAACAACTTCTGCTTGATGATGATTTCTTTTTCTTTTTCTTTTCTTTTCTTTTCTTTTCTTTTCTTTTCTTTTCTTTTCTTTTCTTTTCTTTTCTTTTCTTTTCTTTTCTTTTCTTTTCTTTTCTTTTCTTTTCTTTTCTTTTCTTTTCTTTTCTTTTCTTTTCTTTTCTTTTCTTTTCTTTTCAACTGATAGTGTTATACTTTTGCAATTCTGTTCTGTGTTGTACTGTGACAACTTAAAAGTTTCCTGTTGTTGAATTGCAAAGCCCTATCTTGAGAAAATAGGAGGTAATAAGACTGCTACCCTTTTTCAGAGAAGTGTGTTTTATTTGTCCCTCCCTCATCCCTTCCTAATATGCTGGTATATTCCTGCCTAGGAAAAAACTCTGGTTCTAATTTGGGATTTCAAAATGAAAATGAAATGTCTGTGATGTAAATGGGCTTCCTGAGGCTGTGGACATCTAAGGCTCCTGCCATTAAAAACATCTATATCTAATTTTTGGTCTCCAAGTAAAATCCTTAGGTCTAAACTTCTTAAACATCAAAACCTTTTTAATTCTCTCTGAAGCACAGTCTCCAGAAAGTATTTCTGATGTATAATTCTGAATGGGGAAGTTCAGAAGTCACACCTGCTTAGCTGCAAGCATTTGCTTATAAATGAAGTTGAGGTGATCACTGAGTGTGATTGTCACAAGATGGCCTAGCCTTCGAGCCTACACCTGACTACAGTGCCTGGCCAAACAGCTGCTTTGTGTCACAGTCTGCTTCACAGTGATCAGGTACCAGGGTTGGTCTCCAGTCCTTCCTAGAAAGGTGTATTCTGTAAGAGCAACAGAGATTTGTGAGCCTCCATTGCCTATCACCACCAGTGGATGCAGCCGAACTGTTAATTGTCCTCTGTCCTGCCATTTGGTATCTGTGAAGCAATTTCTCAGGACATACTAGCTCTGTTGTTTGCTGCTACAGAGAGTGTGAATCCATGCTTAGTCTTTCTCTCAACTTCAGTGGGTTCTGGGTTAGAGTTGTGAAGTGTCAGGTTGTCTTAAAATTTCCTCGTAGTTAACATTCTAAAGAGTGTACACTGTGCTACGCTGGGCTTTAATCAGGGGTACTTCGCTGCACAGATAATTAGAAGCAAAAGTAGCAATGCTTTGGCTAGTCTGCTGCCATAAAGTTCAGTGAAAGAATTTAATAGCAAAGGATATACATTTTTTATCGGTATATGCAACTAATTTTCATTAGCACACAAACACAGTGTTCTGAGAGTTAAGACAAAGATGGTATAAACAATAAAACAATCAAATACAATATGGATACCATATACTGTGTTACCCTTTTAGTACAAAGTCCAATATCTTTCTGTTATAATGCTCTTTGAAAGAACTAGTACTGGTACAGAGATAATCTCTGATTAACTCTGTAAAACCGTGTTAACATAAAAGGGATTGTTCATGTCACAGAGAAGTATTTTCAGAAATACTCCAAGAGTCTGAATTTGAGTACTTGCCTCCTTTTTTTCTTAACAAAATATTTTTACTCTTCAAACCTGGCGTTTGTTCATTCTGTCTGTGTGCTCCTGTCTTCTTGGGGTTTTGATAAACCTCCAGCATGGAAGAGGGAGAAATTAATGTGTTCCACTTCATCTTCTCCCTGAGGTCACAAGTGAAGGAACAATGAAATTTCTAGGCTGAAATGAATTTCATTAAAAGGGGACCTAGTTAACCTATTGCAAGTTTTTATTTCTAATATCTGCCTTGGTGTGATTCCATGAATTTTACATTTGCGTCCTGTTTGATACAGAGGTGGAGGTTTGAGCAAACATAAAATATTAATACTGAATCTTTGCACTTAATGAAGACATAATTAAAGGTACTGTTACAGAAGGGACTAGAAAGAGGTAATAGAACAGTGCTTAGGGTTTGTTCAAGTAATTTTTTTAATTTGCCATTTGCTTGCTATGGGTGAGAATTTATAAAAAGGTAGAAGCACAGACTAAGATTGCTAGTGAGAGTGTTTGTATAGGGACTGCCCTTACATCCACTGATGTTCATGCTGCTGTGTTAGCCACTTTTTGCTCTTTCAGAATGGAAAAAATTAATTTTCTATTCAATTTCCAGAAAGGAAACAAAATAATGTCGAAAATGTAGTTTTTCCTATTTTATCTACTGTAGAGGCTTTCTCATTTTGTTGACGAATACAGGCAGTGGATGCTTGACTTGTGCCTAAGTTCTGTTCAGCAATGCTTGGAGTGCTGTTGTTGCTGATGCTTGTTGTTAATGTGTTCCCCTTCTGTAGGGGGAAAAAAAAAGAACAAAAAAAATTAATTTTGTTTTATTTTATTTGCATCTACACTTTTTTTCTGGGAGGCCCAAGCAAAATGTGACTAGTGCCTATCTTCACTTGAGTGCTGCACTGTGATCCACAGAACTTGCAGAAATTAATTACTTTCACCTTTTTGTTTTCTTTTTAATATCCCCCAAACATGCCAGAGCACATAAAATCAGATGTAGGCCTTGGTCCAAAGACCTCAGAAGGAGCGCACAGGTGGCACTTGCCCAACGTGCAGCATATTTAACACAGGCTTGTTCTAAGCGATACTTTTATAAACCAGAACCCTTAAACTGAAAAGTAGAACCGTCTTTAAAACAACCACATGGCTCTACATAATAAACTGTGGTAGGGCTCAGTACTTTTATTAGCTAATTAAACTTTTGCTGTGTTGAGAAGAATGCTTTGGGAACACACGCCTGAATGTATAACAAAATTCATTCTGTACTTGTACCATGTGGAAAGGAAGCACATCTGGGAGTGAGTGGGTGAATGTGAAGAAAAGCTTTTCCAATTGCTTCAAAAGGAGCTTGAAGTTTATTTTTTAAGTAAAGTGGTTAGTTTAGGAGGGAGCTCAGCAAGTTCTGAGCTAGACAGGTTTTCCCATTGGTTTACTGAACCTGAAAGAGACACTGATTTATAGGAAGCTTGCCTTGCAAGTTCCAGTTCTTGGGTTTCCCTAGATGCAAGTGTCATAACATGCACTTCTTACTAAATAAGACCACCATCTGCAGACATCTCTCTGTGGAATTCCTTAGGCATCCTACAGAAAAATATACTTTTGTGTTCGTCTTCCATTTAAGTAAAACTTTATCTTCAGAAGCATCACCTAATCATTTTGCTGAAAACCTCCCTGTTCTTTGTAAAATTCATGAAATAGAAAACCAAATCTGAATAAACGATAACCTGCTGAGCCACTTACATTCACTGTTGTAAATGAAGCTCTAACTTTGTTTTTTATCTCCAACAGACAAACAACAGAAAGGTGAATTTGCCTTAGAGGGCTACACCATCAGAATGAATAATAACCTTCGGAAGGATGCAAAGAAAGATTGCTGTTTTGAAATCTCTGCTCCTGATAAGCGCATTTATCAGGTTGGACTTCTTATGTCGACTTGAAATTAAATTGATAAAGCCGTTACAATTCCAGTTACTGAATTAACATTTTAGTAAAACAACTTTCACTGACATCTTAATGAAAAAACGAAATCCTTTCTTGGTTACACTGTATATTCATATATAAGGAAAAAAAAATCTAATTTAAAATATATATGTATATGTTCAAATGTTATCTTTTTGGACAAGAACAGGGAAATCTATCATCTTTATCTATTGGTCATTTCGATGTAATTATTTTAATACCTATTATATGGTATGTCTGCATGATTTCTTGGATGAATTAAGTAGTGGAAAAAAAGTTAAACAAAATATATATCAGTGTTAAATACATATTGTATTGGTCATGGCTTTGCCAGGAATATCTACGTAAAGGTACATATCAGCTGTGCAATTCAGAGATCTATCAGCTCGACATCAATATAGAATGTAAGTTTAATAAGTTTTAAATATCTGAGATTGCAGTTGAAAGCCAGTTAATTAAGCTGTCAGGTAGTGTGTTGGAGTCTGACAAGAACATTTTTAAGAAAACTGTACCCAGCAGTCTAAAGAAATTCATGGGTGTCTTCTAATTGTCAAGGGCAAATTTTGTTCATCAGTTCTGGCTTTGACATTGATGAAGAGAAGCAGCTTTTTTCTGCACAGCTGCCAGCTGCTGATCAGAGTTTCAAATCCATCATCCTCTCCTTCAATTACGTAAATTTGTCAAAATTAGCTGTACATTATAAGAAGCATCCTTGCAAGAAAAGTACGAGAAGACATGAAAAGAATTACTAATGGTTTCTTGAGGAAGTGACAAGAATGCTACAGACCCTTTTCTATTGCTAATGAAACTGTGGTTATATGTTTGTCGTTGCTACTACTAGTTATTAATAAATATTTAATAGTTTGCAGCTGCCACTCCCAAAGAAGCAGAGGAATGGGTACAGCAAGTGAAATTTGTAATACAAGGTAAGCCAGCCTGAAGAACTATAGCCTTTATTATTAGTCCTGCCTGGTGACGGTAGTTCTGTCCATTAACTGATCTGTTATGTTTGTATATCTATTGTTCGTACTTGTCCTAGTTTTGAATAGTGAGTCCTGGATTTCAGTCACATTTTCGCTTTTACGTAACTTTTCTTCTTGTGCAAGATTCTTGTTTTTTTCCAAGAATAACATTTAGCCGGAAAGCTCTCCCTTATGAATGCTATAACAAAATATGCAAAGTAAACTATAAGCACCAGCTTGTAGAAAACATGATGTGTTTTCATTTTGCATAAATTCTGCATAAGCTTTCTTTTCTAGGAAATGTTAACCTTTTAAACTGCTTTTATATAGATATGGAATCAAATACTATTCCGGAGGAGGAAGAGGAATATGATGATGTTGGACAAGCGAGCAGTGAACCAATAGATGATAGCATTTATGAAGAACTTCCAGGTACTCTTCAGATTTTTTACTTATGACCTGTGACAATTTTGTCTTCTCTACTGCTAATTTGGTAACTCTGAGTGGCTAAAAGTAAGTGGGCAAAGTAACCTGATGGGTAAGATATTTTCAGATTTTAAATTTTACTGTGACATTGAATGTGTCTTTAACCAGATCTGAGTGAGAACAGTTCAGTTTTCTTTAGCAGGGGCATCAAAATAGTGCAGAAGATGTAAAAGTGGTCTCAGGGGACTTTTGGCTCATTAACATTCTCTAGTATGTAATTTTTTTAAATTAAAAATTGACTTGCCTTACAGCTTTTTCCACTAACTTGCCCATATTTTTTTTTATTCATGTTGGCATTTGTATTGAGCAAAAGTTCTCTATCACTCTAGCTGCTGCCTGATACATGATCATATAATCCTGCAAGAAAGTAATGTGTTGGTTTGAATGGGCTCTGGAGATGATCTGTAAATAAAGAAAACATATGAGTATTGACATTTTATTTCATATCTTCCAGTATGATTATGGTTATATACAAACTTAATGTGAACAGCTTTTAGAATTGATTATAGATATTCAGGTGATAGGATGAAGATGTTTGGTCTTCTTTATATTTTAAGAAACCATGTAAAAATCAATTAATTTTTTAGATACCATTTTAAAGAAATTATATCTTAAAGTGATATGACAATAATCACTTTGTATGAAATAATGTTCTGCATCCCTTACTGTGTTAGGCAGTGCAATTATCAAGCAATAACTTGAGAGGAAAAATCAGGCATGTCATGTGATGCCAACTAACTTTATTTATCTGCTAGGTTGAATATTGAGTCCACCGAAGGGGGGAAAAAAAAAGTATGCCTTGGTTTTCATTTTAGTGTTGTTTCAGTGAACCAAGGGAGAAGAGAGTACGAGTGACTGATGAAAAATCAAAACACACCCCACATCATACAATTGGAAAATTGTAGGAGAGCTGTTCCTTATTTTTATTTTTATTTTTTTTCAATTTCTTTGAATTTTATCTAGACTACTTCAATACACAAGTGCATGTTCTGCTGACATGGGGCACAGTTGTGTCATGCATGCTGTAAAACTCTTCTGCAGTGGATATAAAATCTGTGTTAAGGGTTTAGTCTTATAGCTGGAAGAATGCAACCAAACCTTGCTGCAGTGCTCTTTGGATGCTCGGGCTCTTAGAGAAGGTGATGCTTTATGTTCGATTATATGTTCGTTAATGAAGATCTACGTGTGTCCTAGGTTAAATTTCTCTTACCTGAGCTTCACTTACCTTACCCATTCATTTGAATCTCAAACAGGAAGTAGATCTATAGCAGTAATGCATAAAATATTGGCAGAGAAACAAGAATTAATATATTCTTTGCCTTCTTTGCTCTGAGTTCTGGTTTTGGAGAATTGCTGGCTTGATATGATTCAGCAAGAATTTAGAGTGTTTTCACTTATATCGCATTTTTATATCAGTTTTCCAGGAACTGTTGTCTCCTAATGTGGCTAATAAATCTGAAATGTAACAAAACAGCTGTCACAAAGAAAGGATAGCCCTTCTGTTGTTCAAGAAATCTAGTTTCATTTTTCAGTTAAATAACAGTCTTTCTCCATGATCTTGAAGTGGTGCTTCATTTTCACGTTGTGAAGTAGGGATTTCCTTTCCTTATTTTGTACCTAAGAAAAGAGTAAAAGAGTTCCACTTTGGTCTCGCTTGGCTTCATTAGGACTGATTGATTGTATGCTTTTAATTCCTGTTGGCTGTCCTTTCTATTTTCTCAGGTAAACAAATGTATTCTTTCTTCTTTTAATAGTCAAAGGGTGGAGCTCCGTTATTCCTGCTGTTACCTTACTAATTTAGAGCAAACAAGGAATTCTGAACTCTTCTTAAGAGAACAGAAAAGAAAAATTCCTTGTAGAGCCCAAAAGCTATGATAAGCTCTGGAGTGTAGAAGATAAATTCTAGATCCTTGTGAGAAGGGAGAAGAAATTTATCTTCGTTTTTTTATCCTTGAAACATCTTAACATTAGATCCACTGGCTTTTCACAGATCAACTAGCTTTACAATTATATATTTCAGGTATTGTTGTATTTCACAGCGTATTGTACCTTGTTGTTATTTATTTGTGTATAATTTGCCATTTCTCAAGTAATCTTTTGCATTTCTGAGGTATTCCAGTAGTCTTTTGTGTGTGTGTGTGTGTGTTTGTCAGCATTTCAGAAGCAAATTAAAACAGTTCATGAAGCATTCCTTTTTGTAATACTGGTTTTAGTATTAGAGTAAAGAGTGTTTGGGTTATAAAGAAGATATGAATATTTTTTTCACTGTTTAGAAAAACGGGGAATTATGGAGAACTGTAGCAGTAAGCAGGATTGGCTGATGCTATATTCACTAGCTATCACATTGCTTTGTTTCTTGTTTTTCCTCTTGTGGCAGGAGACAGTGTAGAAAAATTAATTTTCCAGACAGGTGCTGACTAGCTTCAAACCAGTATCCAGAATAGTAATAGTCTATTAACCTATTAAAAGCTTAGATTTCAATGGAATTCAATTTGTACTGTCTGCTGGCAGGAGGAGTAAGTTGACAGTTGGAGGGGTTACAAAGACAGAAATTACTCTTTTGATCTCGTAAGTCACTTTCTTCTTTAATGGCACATACAAATACATTTTTACCATAGAAGCATCATTTGTTTCTCAGAATTAGAGTGTTTTACTGTGTTTATTTAGGTGGAGTGAAAAACATCAGAACAGCTAAAGCTTTTCCAACTTGTAAACCTCCCTTGCAAGATTTGTTGGGGGTGGGGAAAAAAAAAGTTTTCTCCAGCAAGCCATGCTTTTGTCTTTTTGTTTTTAATGAAAATGCAGGTTGAAAATGTGGTCGAGCAGAAATAAAAATACTGTAATGAAGACCCATTTTTTTGCTTAATTAGCTATTTATTTTCTAATTTAGTACATTTTATATAATTTTGACATGGAAATTTTGTACTACAGTCTACAGCTGGATATTATAAGCACAGGTGGTTCCTTTTCTGTAACATAAATTCTAGAACTGTACTATTAAATAATTTTGTGTATGTGTGTAGATCTAATTGGATGCGTTGAGTCTTTAGCCTAGTGCTCTTCAAAAAAAAAAAAAAAAATTATTCTTGTTAGAATGGGAGATACTTGTCAGCATTAAAGATGTTACATCTGTTACAATTCATGAAGACAATTTATTAACCTGGGGTCTTAGTGACATCATTTTTAAGGGCCTTCTCTACTATCTTCCTTGGTCTCATGTGCATGGACCACAAACCTGAATTTGCAAAGCCAACCATTGCTTGCCACCACGATCTTTCCTGCAATATCAGCTCTGTGTACCATCTACAGCAGTCTTGCACAATAGGAGAGAAGAGGTCTTAATTGAAGTTAACATCTTTATATTAATTTTCAATCTTGTCTTTCTTTGCTCTCTTTCTGCTCACAAGTTTGCACTGTAGTAGTAGATTCCATTGTGTACAGTATAGTTTCCATTAAAATGTTTCTAAAGATAAGATTTGAATTTTTTTTGGTGCTTCTCAGTGCATAAAGATGAAAAGCTGCCCTTACAGAACAGGTAAGGTTGGAAATCCCCAAGTGCTGTGGTGTGACATAAATTGGCATTCTTGGCTTTGTGTCATTTTTTTTTTTTTAGCCTGTCCATAAAATAGAGAACTTCTGGGTGAGAGAGAAGTAAGGACAGTGAAATTCAGTACTGTAGTGATCTCTAGCTAGGAGAACTGCTGTTGAGAACTAATCCACTCGATACAACTTGCATCACTTCCCAGTTTGCTGTAAATTAAATTTTGGGATCGATTTAGTCTCTGACTGGGACAAGGTTCACGAGAATGAAAAGCTTGCCTTTGTCCTCCAATACCCACTATCAATTCTCTGCCAAACAGTTTGGTCAAGCTGTAGTATGTGGCCAATAATTCTGTTTTGCAGTGTAGTTAGAAATTTAGCTAGCGAAACTGTAACCAGGGGAAAGCTCAGGGAAAGGTAAGAAATGTCTTAAGTTTTATGCAACACAAAGTATGATATAGAAGGTAACACCTTTCTTTTAACGTGTATACTTATTTTAAACAAAGTCCTTTAGTATACTTTTAAAATTATATTGATATTGTTCAGAACTTTTTTCCAGCATTGTCTATGAAAATAGGGAATGATCAGCCTGACTCTGACTCATGATTGCCTCTTTAAGCAGCCAGTTAACCTCTGCAGTTTAGCAGCATAACTTAATACCATCCTCATCTCTCTTGCTACTGGGTCATTTGAGCTTTGAGGAAGGAAATTGTTTTTTATGATGTTGTAACCTTTTCTTGAGCATAGAGGGGAAAAAGGTAAGTTCGTGATCTCTGATTTACCTCTTGGGAAGGAGGAAGTCATGATTATTTAGTGGAGTTTGAGTATAAGCTTGGCCTGTCACTCAGGAACACCGACTCATTGCAAATATTTGTGTTCTCAAAATGCAGTGTCAGATGTATTGACTTTGGTGCTAGAAGTGAGATTTCACAGTGATGTGTTAAAGAAAATTCCTTTTCAGAAGACCTTTGCTTACTTTTAGAATTTTCAATATACCATGGTCAAGGCCCATAGGACTAATGCTGCATTTGGTGTCTGGCAGTGGGTTACAGGTGTACAATTAGTTCCTACACCCAGCAGGCTAAAATAAAGAAACTGTTAATGGACCAGTGTGAATCAGAGCAGTAGGTCTGAGTCAGCAGAGACACAAGTAATTGAGGAGTCTGAGATGTTACTTGCAAGGATTGCTGTTAAGTTAATATATTATATATGCTGGTATATTGTCTAAATTCCTCCCAGCATCTTTTGTTTGCCTCAACTATTTATGGAGTTCTTTACTTTTTACCAACAGAAGTTGTACGTAGCACTGATATGCTATTGATATTTTTTTTTTCTCCACAGACAGAATTCTAACTGCATTTTATTTGTAAATGAAGTGATTTCTAAGTATAAAGTACATGTAGGCTCTGGAATATTTGAAGCTGAAAAGACCAGGTGTAAGATCAGAATTCTTGAGAACAGTATTAAAGATGAATTTCCAAAATAATTACTGAAAGTGTTTTTGAGTAATTTCCATCAAAACATCTTTCATGTTTGAGAACTGCAAGGGCCTTTTTTTCCCCCTTCTTTTAAAGCAGTAAGTACAGGTCATTCTTCAAAACCATTTTTTTTCAAAGGCCGGATCCCAGTGTTGTTAAGGGAAAAGTATTAATTTCTTAACTGTTTAATTATTTATACATATGGGATATTTTTGCCTGTAATATCTTACTGATAGGTATAATATCAGAGTAAGGACTGCTACAAGGCTTACTCACTTTGCTGTAAATTAAAAGAAAATAATAGTAAAAAATAATAGTAAAAAGCCTATGTAAACTACACGTTGGTGTCAGAGAATAGTAAAGATTTTGTTTTCCATCTGAGATGTGTGGTTTTGTTGTCATGATCACTGGTATTTTGGGTCTACTCAGTGTCTTTGATTATATGTCAGATGTGGAAAATCACTGAAAAACAACCTATTGAAACCGTATATTGCTGAATCCCAACTGCTATGATGGACTGGAGCCGTGTCTGAATTCTCTGTTGCTCTGGGATTTGAGGCAACACTCTTGCGGGATTTACGTGTACCATAAAGTGTCTTCCAGCTGGCACTAAATGCTTGTGAGACATGAGTTATGAATCCAGGCAACTTTTTGCTATTTGAAGATTTCATATTCAGAAGGTGGTTAGGAACCTGATACCTGGATCTCAGCTTTTGTTTGCCACAAGAATTTGGGTTTATCTTCAATTAATGTAATCCTACATCTAAGGATGGAACCTTTTCTTTCTATTGATGTTAGGTGTCAGTGATGGAAGAGGAGGTAAGAAAATCTAGTGTAGCTGAAAAGAATAAGATGTCCCTTGAGTGGGAAGTGGCAAAAATAAGGTTCACAGACTATTTTGTGTTTCTTGTAAAGTGAATATTAAGTGATGGTTTGTAGATAACAGGTGTCCCATAGATGTCAGAAAGACTGCTGTGCAATGGTACATGTGCATGAGACAGTAAACATATTTCTAAACATACAAATGTGAGGAAGACACTAAAAACGGAATAATAATTGAGTACAAAAACTTAGTCTAATTTGAGTTCTGTTTTTAACTTTGTTTATATTTACATTGGACATGTGTCTAGTGTGACTGTTGTTGTCCACTGCTATTTGGAATGACACATTTACAGTGAAAAATGATGGTATCTTTTATTAGTCCAAAATTCTGCACATCTCGTTTGGTGATTTTGCTTTTCAGTATTTGTTTGGTCAGTGTTCTCTGATGCCTTGACTTCTATATTTGTTTTCTCTTCCCTTTTAACTCAGACACATTGCTTGTTCTAAGCCTACGTTTTCAGAATTTCAGATTGCATCTTCTATATTCCTGTTTTGTAGTGGTAGAAAGAACCATGGTCAGATATGAAATCCAAAGTAGTTGAAAGCATTATCTACATACACTAAATGGCAAATATGTGCTATTAAGTTTAGGTATTTATTCTCCTCTTGTTGAAATGCATGCAAGACAGGTTTCTGAGTTTACAAGCAGTAAAAACAGTAATATCCTTCCTGAGTTGTGATCAACTATAATAATAAGTTAAGGAATTCATGTTGCAAAGGCTGGGTTTATCAAAGTCTCGGGTTATCAAAGGCTGAATTTTATTTCTGTATTTCAGAGTATAAAACAAAACAAATCAGAAGTACTAAATCAGACCAAAAAAAAAATTTCCCCAAACTAAAATAAACTGGGAATGCTTGTTAAATATGTGTTGTCTGTTAACGTTTTGAAGCTGGTTTTCTAAAAGTTAGAAGGCCTGACGTAAGAATATCTAAGAAGGAAGTATTTTTAATCATGCAATTTTATATTTAAAGAAGTCTTTCAAAAACTAATTAGCACACATCTCATTGAAATGAATTTACTTATTGAAATAAGATTATTTTATTGCATGTACTGATCAATCATTTTTATACTATTTTCTATGCACCAGCGCTAAACAACTTTTGACACTATTGATCTCGAAAACCGATCTGATGTGAACAGTATGTGACAGAAGGTTTTTTTTTAGAAAAAGATAGAATTCTGCCTCAGAAAAGCTTGTCATCCTGGAAAGACAAAATCACACAAAGTAATCTTCTATCATAGCATTTTTGATGCGGACTGTGCTTCTGAGAGTTGGCTTTGTGTTAATTGTGAGCAAAGCTTTGTTTATGCATGCATGTCTTCAATGGATTATGGACCTGAAGTTCTTTCTTTGGTGGCACTGGTTTTATCTAATTAAGCAGCAGTGAAATAATTCTAATGCAAAGCCTTCAGAAGAAATGTCTTTGTATGTGAGATAGTTTATTAACCATAAATTTGAGGAATTGCTGTAGTTTAGCAAGTTCAAAGTAAAATGTCAATTGTATTATGTATATTTATGAAAATAGAAAATTTGGGCTTGCTCTATTACATGGGTATAACTGTGATAAATGCTATATAGATAGATCAAGGAACCTTTACTTTTTGAATTTGTGATGAATGACTGCATATCAGGCTATTAAAACCATTAGGCAGAGTCTTTTGAGAAACAAGAGCAACCAGAGGTTATATGGTGCCTCAGGCTATTGCTTCTCAACTTTTCTGGTTTCCACAAGGTAGCTATTAAAGAACTATAACTTATACAACTGGATTCTCAAATAAGACCCAGCAAGGTGGGCTTTAAAGGCTGATTTATTCATTCTGTTACTGTAGATACAATCCTCTTATTTGAATTTTTAAGCCTTTGGAAAGGCATCAGAATAAATACCTCTATTTTTTTTTTTTTTTGGTGTCTAAGTGTACTCTATCTGTTACCTACTTTACTTCCCACTCACCTTAAAATGGAGAAATTAGACAAAGCACTACAAATTAACCAGATCTTTGTGATTCTTGCTGGCTGTATGCATGTGTACCTGTTTTGCTTGTGTGTTACAGTGGTACTGCATTTGTAACAGATGTCATGTTTAGTTTGCACGTACACAAGGAAGGCATTGTAGGAAAAGGATTCCTGTCCGTCTTGGCTGCTGCTCCCTGGGCTGGTCCCATGTCTTTGAAAGAAGCAGGTTGGTTGCTCCTAGGAAAGAAAAGTGGTCAGTGGGGTGGACCAGAGATGCAGCAGTAGTCTGTGCCTAGAGTAGGCACAGGGATGCGCCAAGGATGTGCAGGGGCAGATACACAGGTGATCTTCAGCAGTGAAGGAAAGAACATCCTCTTAGGAAGTCAGAAGAGACTGTGGACAGATTGTTGCTAGTCAGTGAAATTTGGAGCAAGGTAGGACGAAAATATTCCTGTTCAGAATACAATTAGCACAGGGGAGGTTTTGTTTTGGTTGTTGTTGTTTTTTCTTCTTATATTCAAAGCAAAACCATTGTCTACAGAAAAGCCTCTAGAGCACAGAAGGAGCTTCTTTCTTCTTCCATTGTCAGAAAATACTTTAAGTGAATCTATGCTTGCTTTCATGCCTGTCTCAGTTTTTTTTCTGAAGAAGTGAGGTGTCTCCGTTACTAAATATTGAGCAGTGACTTCAGATAATTCAATAAACAAAGGCAGATACAATTTTGTTGTCATTTCCGTAAGGACCATAAGACCCAGTTTCCAGGTTAAATCACCTAGCTCAGACCTAGCAAATGATTCCTCGTACACTGCAACTGGGAGTCATATCTCTGGCATGAGGCCTGAAGAGTCTAAAGTACTGTCTGCAAGAGAATTCAACTAATCTCGGCCTCTGGAGACTCCAGATTTTCATGAGAACCATCTGCATGCCAATCCCACAGTAAAATGGTGAGCTGCCTAGGGAGCACTACCTCCTGCTTATGAACTATTTCCAGATCCCTGCCATTCTCCCTCATCTCTTGGAGGTGCGTGTAGGGCTAGTAAGATCAGACATCCAAAGCTGGTGATCCCACTCCAGGCCTAGTGTATGAGAACAGGGGAATGGGTGAGTATTTATTAACACTGGTAGAAATTAATGTGGAAATATTGCCCCCAGATATTGTTAGTCTAAACAGTCTGTGTTGCGGTTACAGTTTTCTGCTTACTTCTGATTTAACCTGATTTTTGTTTACTAGTGAATCATAGCAAGCATGTTTTACCATATAGCAGCTTTATTTCATCATTTAAGCTGGAGAAAAATTTAGTGTAGTTGGTGTAATTGAATTTGGTAGCATGAGCCATGAACAGTGTGAAAAGAGTCAGTGGTGTGTGTTTGTTACTTTTCATGAAAGCACCAAAAGGGTGAAAGCTGCTGATTTTTTATTTTTTGTCAACGTGCCGTTAATGATCAACACAGAGAATGCAAAAATGTCTTGGTAGAACATTTTTAAAGGAGTCACAAGAGAAGCATCTGGGAGCCAGACTTCTCTTGTGGAAACATGCCAACAACTGTATTGTGTTTCCTTTCACTACAGCAAAGTATGCTGAAATGCCTTGTCTTCTGTCCTTTTTTTCAGTAAAATCATTTCTGGAATCAGACTATAAATTTGAATACTTCAACCCTGAGGATTATTAAAGGATATTATGTGGTTTAAACAAGATGCTTTTGTTATGATTCTATGTATGTAAATACTATGTCAAGTCACATTTGTCACTATTAGGGATATGTAGTTTTCAGAAATGGCTTTTAGATTTAAATCTTGCTGCAGATCAACGAGTACAGGAAACTTTACTTGACATTAAAGACTTTTTTCTCTATATCATATAAATTTAAGCCTGAGAAATATAACTCCTGTACATGCTTGTCAAATAACACCGCAGTACAGAGTTGTACAGTATAGATTAGCTAGTTGAATATTTGATTGCTAGATGTATTTACGTAGAGAACTATTTATATTTTCTATGTAGATTTTAATAGCCACCACATTTACTTTAGCAAAACATCTTATTGATAAGGTTTATAAAATGTCATGTTGAACGCTTAAACTATTTATATAACTAAGAGCCATTACAGGTTAAGAGGACAAACAAAATTAATTTAGTTACAGTGAATTCACATAAATCTTTATAGTGTTTATATATACATACGAACAGTCTTGTGTGCATGCACACATATTTAGGCAAGCAGTCGCTAGTGCACATTCCTGTGAACCTACAAGACGACCATGGAATCAACTTCAACAACATTACTTGTTTTGTTCCTTTGAGGTATGAATTTACATCCTGTCCAGTAGTTGCAACTACTTTTTTGTGGGAGAGAGAGGAGGATAGAGGAGGGAGTGTTTTTTTTTGTTGTTGTTGTTAATTAGCCAAATAACCAGATAAGCCTGTAGAAACATTAAGCCCCAGAAGCTTTCCTGTATGGTGTTGAGGCCTACTAAAAGCAGTATCTTAAAATACTTTATACTATCTTTTAATGTTTAAGTATGGATTTAGGTAAGATGCCTATTGCCTGGATTTTGTGGGCCAAATTTGAGGCTCTAGGAACATTTTTTTTTAGAAGTGGAGCCAAAACTGCTTTTGTTGGAAGCTATTGTGAATCCTTACCTTCAAAGGTCCTTCTGCTCAGGTATGCAAGTTATATAATCTCTTGATCAAAAAGTAGAGATAACATTTTAAAAAGTGCCAAATCCAAATTAACGAATTTGTAAAGGATCTGTTCTGAAGTCACTTATGAAACCTTGTTTGTTCATCAAATATGTTTTTGTTTTCTGAGTTTAATATATTCTGACCAGTTCACTTAGCATATAGGATGAGACAATTCTAAGAGGCTTGATTTTTGAAAACAAATTTCTGAAATAATGAATTTAATTGTAAACGCGTAGTAGCTGTGAACGTAAAGACAGGAAAAAAATGAATGACTTTCTGGAAGTGGCTCTGTGTAATTTCTTTTATTCTTCATTATAATTATTGTGTGTATATCCACGATTGAACTTGCTTGTGATGACCTTTATCTTTTCTCTTGAGAAGAATTACTATTATCAGGTCTTTCTTCATGAGGAAATAAAAAGGTCAGTGCAAAACTCATCCCTTATTTCTATGCAGTGCACATTGCACTTTGGCATATTTGTATTGAATTTTATTAATAATAATTAGATCATTTTGTCAAAGAAATTTTACTATTCCAAAATCAGACATTCTACATGGCCTTTCCTAGTATGTGCTCTTGCTTTTTCTGCTTCTTTCTACCTTCTCTTCTGCCAAGGTTGCTATTGGTGTAGCTGAGATTTTACGTACTTCTATTCCTCCTAATTCTGTCAGCCTAGCTAATTTTGTTTCTTCTTCTATAGCCTTAAACAGGCAAACTGCTAATTCTTCTGCATCTATATCTGCCTAAGAAGAAAAAGATAATGTAGAGAATGTGAATTTGTTATCTTTTGTAGTTGAGATTTTAAGTTATTTATTGCTAGGATCTGAACAACTATGTTGATTTAGCTGTCACTCAGAACATGACTGAAGGTTGCTTATTTGCAAGGGGAGCTTCAAGCAGGCACTCCAAGCAGGAAGCTGAGTTCATGAAATCTTAATATATTCATAATTAAACCCAGGAATTGCCTGTATCTCTGTGGATTGTTCACTTGTCCTAATGAGTATATTCTGTTCTGTCATTCAGGGGACTGAGCATGTTTTTCCTCCCATTGTGATACTTTGCTCTTAAAGCCTGAAGAGCCTTGTGAAACCCTTGAAACTGCAGCTCTCATAATAACCAACAACCTTTGCATTTGGCAAAGGAACAAAATTTATGGGCTCTGAAGAGGATATAATCTTTATACAAATTGGTTGTGACTGCAGAATGGGGCGCAGACAGGAAAGCAAGGGGACTGGGGCACTTGGTACTGAAGAAAGGAAAGAGAATAAGAAAGAGAGAAGGCAATCACATATATTCAGGTCTCAACAAGTAGGGAAGGTAAGTTAAGCAAAGCATGCTCCCACATTTCCTGAAAAATTTGTAAAATTACAGTAGAGTGAGAAGATCCAACTGCTTGTGTTGAGACAAAAATAAGATTTAACACTGCATTATGCAGCAACTGTAGATGACCTTGCCAATAACGCTCAATTTTTTTTTCTCTTGTGTGAGAGCAAATGGTTTTCCTCCAAAGAGAGAGATGTATTTTTTTTTATTACTTAATCTTCACACTTTTTACCCTAAAACATCATAGTAAATATTTTCTACTAGAATTTTTCTTTTCCAGTAGGGCAGTGAGTAATGATATAGTATCTTCCTGCTTCTATGAACATATTTTTATAATCTGTTGCCATAGTATGTTTCATATTAATGGGTACGTATAAGATAATATAGGAGAAATTCAGTGTCTTTTTCACACGTATTTAGAAAGAGGTCCCTCCCCCATATTGTCCAATTTGATTATTTCTCTCTACTACTGCACTCTGTGAGTATTCTTCATGGCAATAGTTATATGATTCAAACAGCATTTTTCTACAGTAGACTAAGGAATTGTAACCTAAAGTGTGCTTTGTGTTTGTCCCTACTGGGACTTTGATTTTTTTGGTTTATTTAACTCTTTAGTGTAGCAAATGTTATGACTCCAAAATGCTTTTGTCAGGAAGAAAATGTATCTGCTTTTTGGTTTTGATTAAGACAAACCATAACATATGCTGAGGTTCATTGAGTGGTGTCTCAGGAAGGTTGTTTAAAGAGAGAGAATTGTTTGCAGAAAATCTAAAAGTGATATTCTGGGACTCCAGTATCACTTCCTCTCCTTCTCACCATCTTTTTCTCCAGCATTTATCTGGAGATAGTTGATTACAAAGTCTACTTTGTGAGTAATAGTAGCATACAAGAGCACCTTTTTAAGATACAAGAAGTGCAACAGGGAAAAAAAAAAGCCAGATCCTCAAGGAAGTCAGTAAAATTTACATCTGGTGTCTTAGCAAAATCTGGACAAAATAGTTCTGTTATGTAAAGTCATTAGCTTCAACTGTATCATACATGAGACATCAAAATACACGGATCCATATAAAGCTGAATCTGCAGCTTTCATCTGCAGCTGAATAGCTTAGATTTTCAGACAGTGTTATGGAGTACCAAAAGAAGTCAAATGTCTCATAGAAACTTGATTCAGATTTCAGAGTTGGGGCAGGGTGTTGGACTTAGCAATTTCCAGAGGTCTCTTCTATCCCAAATGAATTCACGAATCTATCTTCACCTTACACAGCCAGTGGTATTTATTCAAGGCCATTATGGGGTCAGTACAACGTTAATTGTAATGACAAAGTTCTGTTACTGCCTACTGGTAGTACAGACAGAGTGGTGCATGTACTCAACCTTGCCAACTCTGGAATTTGAATAACAATCATTTTCAAAGAACTGATTAAAACTTGCACAAAAAGAATCAGTTGCAGGCCTGTCCAGTTTATCTGGTAGTGTATTTGAATGAAACCTTTTGCATCTGTTCTGGAATCAGTCTTGGATCACATGTGTTGAAAGGAATTAGGGCTGGAAATTGGCATGGGTTCTGTCCTCAACTGAAACTAAAGCATCTCAGTACTCATAATGCTTTTATTTAAAATGTATTTTTATATCGTTCAGCATGTGGAGATCTCTTTCGGTTTTCTGTTCGAATACTGTTCCTTATTGGCTGTTTCCCATGATATTTCTGAGCACAGTGGTGAAGATTTCCTCAGATGCAACTTCCACTTTCATGTCACCTCCTCTACAGTCCCAGTGTTTAACCTGTGTCTGTGTAGCCCATTTCTGTCTTCATCTTTGCTGCCATGGGAATCAGCGTTTTCACTCAAGCTTGTCATGCAGGAATATGGCTTCACTGTGAGCCATTGGTAACTATCTGATCCATAGAAGTAGGGTTAATGTAAGAAATGTCATCTCTTCTCTCACACCAAGAAATTTTTAGGTTTAGAGTCTCCTCTAAATAGCAACCAGCTTGTTTCCCACTTCTGTCACCCTCCTGGAGGCATTTTCATCCCCAAACCAAGCACCCTAATACAGTCAGATGAAGATGTATTGTTATTTATTATAACAAAGCTGTCTGTTGTCCTCTCCTTGCTGCACCCAAGGTCCTGCACTGTGGCTACTTGAGTATACAAGAGCACCTTTTAAAGTTAAGAAGTGCAATTGGAAAAAAATACACAGTAATTCTCAAGGAAATCAGCTAGTGTATGGGTATGTACAGGTGTGCATACAGTGGGAATACTGCAGATGCCTTCAGCTCCTGAGGCTGGGGAGCATCGTCCTCTGGAATGCTAAGTGAGGCAGCGTGCTGGCCCTGCACAGAACAGGGTGTTAATTCTTATTCCTTTGACCCCAGATGGTCTCTAGCCCTCACAACTAATGCTAGCAGAATGTGTCAGTTTGGCCATATTATAAAAAAAAGGATTTTATGTACTTAAATTTTGTGTCCTTATTGTTACTTGTTTGGAATTGCTTAAATGTTCCTTGTCAATAGTCTTGTCTGTAAGAAGCTAGTTCTCACTGTTTTTCAAAATTACATAGCTGGATTGATTTATGTTTCTTATTAGAATAATAACCCATCTGTTATGGGGTTAAGTCAATCCATAAAATTACAAATCTGGGAGACAAAAGGTCTCAACTCTTACTCACAGTAAGCATTTATTCATGTTTGAAATTTCTTGTTTACATTTGTGCAGAGAGATTATTTGGTAGGGAAAAAAGCAGTGTGTGTGGGGGAGTAATACTCTTGGTGTTAATAAGCCATTGTTTCTTTTTCTTAAGCAGAGTAATACAGAGAGGTGTGCTGTTCAGTGGCAGCAGAGTTCTTCATTGTACACACCTTTGTGTTTGCATGCGTCTCTCATCCCTGCTGAGTACAATAGTAAGGGCACTATGTTCTTTAAAATGGTCTATTTAATAATACAAGTTTTTTGGTTTTTTTTTTTTTTTTTTTTTTGGGGAGTGGGGGGATTGTCTTACAAGACCTGTGTATGTGTTTATAACCTTTTGACATCACAGTGAGATTTCACATGAAGACATATTAATGCACATTACAAGCATATGATTGCTTGTATCATTATGAAACTGATGAACAATTACTTCATTGCAGTGTTTTTTATCTTAACTGATCAAAACATCTTCCAGTGATTTTTATAACAATATGTGATTGGAATAACAACTTCACATGTTGTAGAGTTCTGTGCTGCAGCCGAGAGGCATGTAAATACAAGCTGCTTATTTGCAAGAAGCTTCCAGATTTGCAATATGATTGCTATGGAAACCACACAATGAAAACCTTATAACCATCTGTGTGGTTTGGTAGATTTTGCTGCATAGCTGAGCTGTTTTTGTTTACTGTTATTACAGTGTTGAATAGGATATATTAACCCACATGCTGGGATTATCCAAGGTATAAACTAATGCTGTGCAATGGCAATGTCTGTCTCAGAGATCAGAACACAGTAAAAAAAAACATTTAATAATGTCATTAAATTAGTGTCTAGTATTCGAAGATGGTTAAGGAGTGTGTTGGTAGAGGAAACTACTAAATTTATGCATATTTATTATGGAGATACCACATTCCAGTGTAGGAATGCAGTGCTTGAGCCAAGCTCTAATCCATTTTATATGCAAGTGGTATGATTTTTTTTTTTCCTTTTAAGAAAAAGAAATTGGAAGAAAAATCTATTGATTCATGTCAAAAACTCAGCTAGTGTAGTATTCATTGTTCTCTTTTAAAATCATGTGGATGATAGAATCATCTATGGTTCTCTGTTTATTTTTCTGTTCTTTCTTCAGACTGCAAAATAAATAATTTATTTTGAACATCTTTCAGGGACTAACTAAAAAAACCCAACAACTTAATAAATATAATGAGTTCCTTGTTGCATTGTCACTGCAAGAATTTTGGAGTTGGTTGCCATTAGGGTCTCTGAGTATGGAACATGTGCCTTAAGGACCAGATGTTTGTTCTTTGGATCTACATGCAGCTCTGGAAAAGTTCTAGTTTGATTAATGTTGATTACTCTCATTTTGACATAATGAGAAGGTAGAAAAGATTATTTTCTTACTGCAGTGGCAGCAATGGTGTGAAGAAGAGAAACTCTGTGCCAGATAATTTTAAAGGTCTGCTTGACTCCTTTTATGTGGTATCTTAATAATACTGCAAGACTTCTGCTGTGTTTTTTAAATTCTACTTCTTTTAACTCTATTCCATATTGCAAGATAAACTTCAGTATGCCAGATTTGAGCACAGCTGTAAGTCCCTGGGTAATTGAGACTACTGTATTTAAAGGACATCTCCCACATGTAGTCGTTACTTCAGGACATAATACCAAAAAACACTTCTTTTTTGCCACTGTAACCCAAACTTATTGCATCTACTGCACTGTATGATTACATTAGCAAGTAGTGTGGACCATTTTCAACCAATTCGTAAAGCGCAGGTTTGTGTTGAAGACCTAATGTCTGCTCTTGCACGTTTCAGAAAAATTTTCCTATGGAGTCATTTTAGTCTGGCTCAGACTGAATGCCCATTAGCAGTTGGACTGTGTTCAGTGCGGTTCTGGAGTGCCTCTTCCAGTCTAGTTGCACTTGAAGGCTATCTAGTTTTTTCTCTCTTTGACAACTCTGTAGTGTGAAACAAAGTGTTTTAAGTGGGAATGGTTGGGATCCAAACTGTGGACAGCCTTTGTTTGAATTTGGGACCTTTTTAGTTTTCAAAGAACTTTGTTTCAGACATTTTCTTGTCTTCAAATATAGTTATGGCAAACTCTTGTTATTAAGGACGTTTTTTAGGAAGAGGAATGCATATTTACTGTTTGTGTGAAACCACAGTGCAATTTATATATATGCAACTGTATTTTATAAAAATCTTTTCAAACCTCTTCAGCTGTTTTTTCTTCAGTTGAATTGACCTCTACTTAAGCCATTTCTCAGTTTGTTAGTCTGATGACCATGACAGTGATAGAGTTAAAATCCACGCTACATTCAACACAGAAATTGATAAGGGTCTAAGAATTTGTTAATGTGTAAGACCAGCATTTATTTTAATCAATGTATGATACCGTGTTGGGTGAAACTTTGTGGGAAAAGGGAGCATCCCAGAAAATATGACTGGCAATGGGATCATAATACCTGTGAGTGGTGTAATTGTGGTATGGGAGCCATAGAATGACAGTGCCTCCTAGTGCTCCGGACAGCACACAGGGATGTATTTTTGCCATTTATACTCCAATTCTAAGTGCTTAAAACAAACAAATGAGTGTACTTGGAAATATGCCACAAGTGGTGTGCCAAGTGGGGGAATACATTTAAATGCAGTAAACAGTTTGGAGTGTTTTGTGTTGTACTGCAGCTTCAGATTATCCCACTTCTATTGCGCGTGTGTGTGCGTGCGTTTTTTTTTTCTCCAGATGGCAAAAACTCTGTGTCTTAGTAGGGCAGAAGTTCAAAGCTCTTTGTACAGTGAATCTCATGATGTAACTGTAATATTTGTATGACTGCGTATATAGGTTAGCAAACAATTATGCATACTTATTTCAACAGGTCTATTCTTGTGCTTTAAACATCTGCTTTAATGTTTGCAGGAACAGTCTTGCGGGTAGATTAAATTTTTACAAGGCTAACAATCCTTTGAACTGTTGATATAAAATTCACTCTTTGTCAAAGTAGATAGGCAAATTACATAAAAGTAGCACAATAAGGAACATTTTAAAAAGCTGTGAGTTCTTTACCTCTTGTCTATCATTAACAAACTATTAAAATAAGCTGCTGAAACATGTGCCTTAAAAAGAAGCGTGAATATCAGTATGAGATGTGATGAGTAGCAACACCTGCTAATTCAAATGTATTAAAAGTCCAATTCTCGATTGCGAAGTGGGCTTATTAATATACTATTTCTTCATTCAGTGAAGCATCTTTGTCAGCTGTAGTCTACTGTAAGGGCCAAGGTAAATATGTTTCTACTTTCTTATGACCCTAAAGAAAGAATACAATTTAAAAAGAGCTCATAGTTTGTTCCCTTTTTTGCCTCAACAAATTGTTGACTGACTTGTGCAGAGCATATCTTGTGTCCCTGTGCTGACTGAGTGTGAATTTACTTGTGTGAGGGTATGGGGATGAGAGAATTCCCCGTCTGTATGGGATGAGTATGGAGCGCATCTTACGAAATCGCCTGTGAGGATTTTGGAGTGTTCCAAGCCTGCTAGCCAGAAAGCATGCTTTAGAGCTGATCTCTGCCAGGCTTTCTCTTTTCTTCTAAACTTGCGCTACGTTATTTGATACAGTCTGGTTTGCCTAAAACCATGGTCAGCCTCAGTCAGCAGGAGCACTGAATGTGTGGCATCTGTGGTGGCTGCGTTCCCATCATGCAGGTGACTAGCTCATGTGCATCTCAGTGATGGTGCTAAAGATAAGATAACCTCTTCCTTCTCTGCATATGCCTGTGTAGAACTTCTGAATTCTCGTATGGGCTCAGTACATTTTCACTCCTGAGTCTGCTTGTCTTGATCCTGGCAAGAAATGTACATAGCAGAAGAGGACCCTCATTCTAATTGTTTTGGAATGACTGAACAACAGCAGAGCTGCAGCTCTATATTACCGTATTCAGAGCAGAGTGCAAAGGGAAACAGATGTTCACAACTGAGATTTCGAAAGAAAGCTTTTGGAGTATTTGGGTGGGTGGGGGAAACCACAGAAATAACAAAGCTCCAACTTCTGTACAAATGCAAAATAGTAAACAGGGCTTATGATCTGAAAATGTGTAGAGTGTGGCTTTCAGACTGATGTGGGCTGTAATTCCTGTCAGCTGAGGTATCCCTTCAGAATTTCATTTGCAGTTATGTGTTTTGCAGAAGAAAGTGCTTCTCCAAAGGCTGAAGTGCCAAGAAAATGGAGCCAGGAGAAAGTTACCACTGTTTCAGGTAATTAAAATCTTTCTTTTCTATTTTGCATATGTACTTTCTTTTTACCTTCATTTTCTTCCCTCTTCCCTTTGCTGTTTTAAAATAATGTTTTTGTAGCTCTCTAAAGCTGTCTTTTTCACCTGGGTATTTGATGGCAGCAAAACTGCTTAGCACCACTTAGGATGCATGAAAACCACTTGAGAAGGATTTATAAAGTAAGCCAATTTATACAAGGTATTCCTTCCTGAATTACTTTGTAATGACTCAATTAGCTTTCATTTCTGCACAAAGGAGATTTAGTTGCATAAATTAGCTTATCATCATTGAGGAAGTGTCACTGCTAAAGGACAGTTTATAGATACAACATGCAGTTGCTGTCAAACCTATAAGAATGTAATATAGACATCTGTGTATACTTTGTGCTTGAGCAGAACAGACTTCTGCCATTCAGAGACTAACAGGGGACAACAAGTTGCCCAAGGGACTGGCAATGTAGACGTCTCTGAAAAGGTCAACTTGACACAGGCTCTGACAATCGACCCAAAGCTCTGTCTTCTTTGATAAAAATCAGATAAACTTAAGACCACTAATTGATCTGCAGCCTGTTTAAATGTTGGCCATGCATATCTTCATTGCATATGATTACCACAGAAAGCAAATGAATTGGCTAAGAAATGCCAGAGTCCAGTGACAGCAGCATAAAAATTGGAAAAGGACACAAATGCCCAGAAAGGCTGTGAAGGATATTCTCTCAGCTTTAGTTTGGCAAACTGCCCTTGTGCTAATTGTCTCTGGGACTGGAAAAATAACTGCACACACCATGTCCAGTCACATGACCAGACAACTTTTCTTGACAGAAATGTATTTCCAGTTATGCTTAAAAACAAGATATATATGTGCTTCAAGGGCACAGACCTTTAGATAAACTAGTGGTGATTTGACACAGCAAGTAGGGAAGACTTGCTTCTTATCAGACCTTACACCTTTTTGAGATCTGCTGCATTGTAACCGTGACCTGCATTGACATGCAATCTGGCTCACCTTCCCCCATCGTACATAATACACATCATTCTTTCAGGGCTGTCAAGGAAAGGGTGGGCAAAAAGAGTTCCTTTAGGAAGTAGCTCTGCAGTGTTCTTCCTGTTGCAACATGTGGAGAGGAAACAGAGGCCTGATTTCCTGACCTGTACAGGAAAGCAGGAACAGGTTGCTGCAAAGAGTTTTGGGTTGCTTTTCTTGGAAAGGAAACAAGAGCCAAGTCATCAAATGCTGTTAGCATTGTGCTTTGCTAAAAACATGTGTAAGACAGCATGACTCATTACAGCCTTAGCATTTAATACTCATTTAGACATTACCGTAATTATAAGAGTGTGTTGTCATAATCGAGCATAGGGTCAATCCAATTACAAAGCTGACAGGATTTTTTTCACTAATATATTATCTTGAAGTTTTCAATGAGCATAGTTTTAAGAAATCCAAAACTTAGCACCTTCATTTCTGAAAAGTTTCAACTGCCATGAGAAGAGCTTTGTCTGTCTTGCTAGCCTTTGTAGTAATTTCCTGCACAATAACTCTTCTCCCCCAGTATTGAATTAATTTCAAGCAATAATTCTATTGATATTAAAACAGTTAACACTGAAAATTTGTCAGACTTTTAGGGCTGAGTTGACATAAGTATCTATGATTGGCATCACATCATAAATATCTAATCTGATTTAAGAATATTTATTGTTTTTTCCATACAAACAACACATACATTCACAGAAAATATTTTGCAAATTGTCTGTGAGCTCAGCCTAACAAGTACAAAACCCCTCTTATTTTTTACTCCTTTCTTGTCCTAACCCATCTGGACTTCAAATAATGTTCAGACTTGAATTCTGTTAACCTTCCAGTCTTGATTGTTGACTGTTGCTGCTGGATAGCTTTTACATTAATTGCTAGTGGCACAATTATTTAAAAATACCAAAACATATAAGAATTTCAGTTATACAATAGGACTTACCATGTCTTTTTTGCTACTGCTATAGCATTGAGGCTGACTATTTCAGTCAGCATCATGTTCTGTGCTGCTTTAGGGTAAATGCCTATGTAAGTAAGGAACAACAGGAGAAAGGAAATTAGAAAGATTATACTGAACAGATTGGGCTAGACCAAAGTCCAAATAAATATTCTACCATTATTTAGCCCTTATTTTATATGTTCTTCTAGTTTATGGGATAAAGGGCAAATAAGTAGTTACAGGCAGTCTTTGCAGTTTAGGACATCATCAGAATAAGCAATTTTGTTCATTAACTGGGTACATCTCATCTGAGCATTGAGATCAACACTGAGTTTGCATTGAAGAGTGCTTGTATAAGGCAGAGCCCTTTTGGTAGCATTAATTTTAAACTTTACCTGTGTCCCCATCTCTAAGCTTTCAGTATGGTAAATGTTAAGCACATCAATGCCAAAAAAGAACACAGTAGTATGTAATAATTTTCCAGTTCACCTCTTTCAAATGTTAAATAGCATAAAACAGCCCAGACCATGACTAGTAACTGTTGAATATGATGCTATAAACTTTTTGAAGAATCTGATCAAAAGTTAAGGAATGTGAGTCAGAACTGCAAGCTGCTTAATGATCGCATTAATACATGGGGCACTGAACCACAGGAGTGAAATGAAAATGTACCTATGTGTTCCTTCATTCACAAGCAAGCTGCAAGCAGGTAGTGTAGAACTGGTAGCTGTAAGTCACTACCATAGCACAGTTTGTTAATTTGGATGCCATCACTGTTGAAATGGAAGATCAATGAAAGTCAGGCACAACTGTATTCATTCTAATTTTTCAGTGGTGCATTTCCATGCTTAGGTTGTAATTCCAGATTTTGTTTTGGTCAGTGTAGTTTTTCTGCCAAGTTTGTGCTCAGAAATGGCAAGTGCCAAAATTGGCACGAGGGAGGGGGCAGGAAAGGGACAACCTGCTGGTAAATTGGCTTAGGCTACAGTGGGACAGCACACTTGAAACCTCATAAAATATGGACTCTTAATCTGTTTTTCCATTTTTTTTCTTCTGTCTATTGAGGCTGCTAGAATGTTCTTACAGCTTTGTTTTTCCTTGAGTAATCCATTGGCATTCTTAAGTTTTAAACAATTTACAACATTTGAAATCTGTGCTTGAGAGATATACTTGTCAGATTGTTACCAGAACTGTTCACCTTTCTTTCTTCAAGCCTGCATTGTTAGATGCCAGTATTTTTCAGTCAAATAAGCAGTCTGAGCCTACCATCAGGAAGGCTGGCAGCCATTGCTGTTTGATCTGTCAAATAAACTCTGAAGTGTTTTCATCGGGATATTGGACAAAAGTGTCTGTTGTTCCTATTACTGTTACTGGAAAAACAGAAATGGCAGAAGAAAACCCTGAGGAATTATTTGTAGAAGAGTTTTGGAAACTGTTGGGTAGTTGTTCATCCAGATAACTGTCCAGGAATGAAAGAACTATTTCCTGGAGAAACAACCTATCCAAGATCCCT
Source organism: Aythya fuligula (assembly GCF_009819795.1). Lineage (NCBI taxonomy): Eukaryota > Metazoa > Chordata > Aves > Anseriformes > Anatidae > Aythya > Aythya fuligula. The sequence continues at coordinate 35,411,410 of NC_045560.1, read as the reverse complement.
CTCAGCCATTTCTTGTGGTTGCTAATACGAAAAGCAATGGGTAGGTAAAAACAAACTGCCTTGTACTGTCTACTCCACGTTTTAAAAATAATTCTGTTTTGTCATATCTTGTTCACATTTGTGGTCTACGTGACCATGCCTTCCAAATACAACAGACTTTTGTTTAGCAATTATGCCATGATATTTTCTTAAGGCACAAAACATTTCACAGTGCATGGGAATAAAGTATGATTGTGACGAAGTAATTCCAACAAGTCAATGCCTTTTGCATTTGAACTCTAATTGGCACATAAGTTCTCGCAGCTAAATCTACCAGCTGTTTTCATGTAGCTCATTTGTTTATGAAGGTCCACATAATTTAATTACTATACATGTACCTAATTTCTTCATACAGGTCCCCAGGTTTTATTTAACCATTCTTCAAATGCAATCAAATTAGATTTGGCAGGGTCATCTCTAACCAAAAGAATGGCTGAAGCAAGAAAGAATGGGCTTGTGTTTCACAGAGTTTTTTGCAGCTTTTTTGTTGTTGTTGTATCTCTGTGTTTGTGAAGCACTGTGAATCATTTTATGAAGTGTTTTGTCCTTTAGATGTGTAGACTTTGAAGTTGTATTTACACTTGGTGTTTATGCCTGTGTAGTTGCTTAGAGAATTTAGAGGAACTCGTGCTGATGGGTATTAGAAGAGATTTCCACTTTGGAATTAACACTTGTTTGAAGACCAGCATAGCTGGTCACAAACTCACACTGGCACTTCTTTCCCCACCCTCTCACCCCTTTATTCCCCTTTCTCTTCCCATGGTATATACCAGTTGCTCCAAGAAACGTTTTTCAAAGAAATGTGACTTTGATATGAGCAACTGCTGGTCTTAATTTCATTTCACTTCTGACTAAGTAAGCCGTGGTTAGTCTTTGGGCAACATTTTCAGTGTAGCAATAAGCTTATTTAAAAATGTATCTTTTCCAGTGTCGCCATGTTATTAGTTGAGTCACTTTCCCACTTCATGGCTTAATGAAATGCTCATGATGAGCATGTAGGGAGAGATGTATGTTGCTCAATGTGGGTTCTCTTCTGTTGCTGATGTTCCCTGTGCAACTCCCATTGGTGTTACGAGGAATTACTTCAGGCATGTAAAATGCAAGAAGAGATCTCAGGGTGATAAATATCAGTGTGAAAAATCATGACTCATTTTAGTGCAACTCTGAAAAAGTGAAAGTACTGATTAATGTATTTAAAAACCAAATCAATAAGACTATTGCTGAAAGATTTGAATATACCTGGAATATATACCTGGCTGGAATATACCGAAGTAGCTCTTTAGTTCTTTCTTACATGGGCTTATATTATCTTTTATGAGATGGGGCTGGGAACTGTGATCAATGCTGAACCAAAAGAGGTACTCTGATTTAATATTTATTACCAATTGATTTGGTGCTAACCAGTGTTACCATTTTTAATTGTTTAATGCTAAATTGGTGAATAATGAGATGACAAATTAGAAGGGCCAATATTCAGAGGTGCAACGTTTCATACTAATTCTGTCTTCCTCTTGATATTGTTCTGTCTACGCATTTTTACAGTAACAAAATCTCTTATTTCTGAATAGTCAGTAGTCTTTACTGTATGTATAAATCGCTACTTTTGGTGTGATGACAGAAGAATTTGTGCACTGATAGTCAGAACGCCCTCTAGTGCTATATAGTAAATGGGAGCTGCTAATCACCAGTTTATGGAAAATTAAATGGTGGCTAACTTGCACAGTGGCTCTAAAGGCAAGGTTGTGAATGTTTAGACATCAAAACAAGATCTCACATAACACAGACTGAAATGGATAAATAGAAACAAGCTCTTCTGGCTCATCCAGAGAGAATTAAAATTAAAATCAAAGCATTTGTCAAAATGGGGAAAAATACAAGTTGAATAGTACTTTATTTTATATAGCGTGACACTTCATCTCACTTGTTACTTGATATTTCAGCAGGATTTTTTCAGTAATAAAGTGAACCAATCATGATTAAATTGTAAACTATAAATAATGGCGTATAGTGCTAACGACATGCAAATGTAACTGGTATATGTTGGAATAACCAGCAAGCCTGCTGTTCCAGGATCATATAACAAAACTAAGATGACAGCCTTGATCCAGCCAGTTCAGTGATATTTATGTTATCAGAATTAGAAGATAGCTTCCCAGTGATGTAAATTATTAGTACATATACATTCTGTCTGGTTAGTGTATACATAATGTAACTGGTCATCTTAGTGGTATTGCTTACATTCTTCTTGCATTAACTCATCACACTCGATTCTCATGGAATTAAAAACAGGAAATAGTTTGCAGTATAACAGAAGCTCCCAGTGTATTTAACCGTGTGTAAGTGCTGTGTTTCAGTAGACGCACTCTGTATTGTAAGTGTATGACAAAGCATTTATTACTGTGTTATTGCCATATTACAGAGCAAAGAGTGCTAAATAATCAATCAGTTAATGGTCTGTATGGCAGCTTGAACACAGCACATCCATTGTGCTTATGCTGTTAGAAGGATGAGTTTATGGCTGGAGTGTAGTTGCATGTTTAGCCAGAGCTTAATGTCCTAAACTGGAGCTGACACAAATATTTTTAAAATGCAGCTTCAGCAACAGTTTCAAAGTTCTCCAATATTTCAGAAGGAACAATCCAAGATTATCTAAAAGGTTCTCAGAGAAGTTATTTAGTTTAGTTGGAACAGAGGAGGGAGGGGAAGCATATCACAAAATACTTTGGCTTCCTTTCACAGATTATTATTAATTATACTCTAGCATTTTTATCAGTTTCAAGTTGAGATACAACCGTGGCTTGCTGGAAGTACATTAGTAGAGGAAAACTAGCTGTTTTAAGTTGCAGCTATAAAATGCTTTGAAAACCTGCAGCTACATGTCTTCAGTGATACAACTGTTGCCAGTGAAGGGCTCACCTATTAAACTTGTTTTCCACTTGCTTTTGTGTTATGAAGGAGCTGTTTCTACCAAGGGGATTAAGAAATGTGCACTAATTAATTGCTTTGTAGTACCTGAAGGTTTAAAGAGCAATGTTAGTCCCTCAATTTTTATCTTTTGTAATTGGATGTAATTTTCTTTGCAGATGGCAAAAATACCGATTATGCCAATTTCTACCAAGGTTTATGGGACTGCACCGGAGATGTACCTGACGAGTTGTCATTTAAACGTGGTGATGTTATCTACATTCTCAGCAAGGTACAGCATGCTACTGAGGCTAAAGAGTTGTAAAAAGAGAGAAGCACAGAAGGGCACATTCCCACAGTCCTATGGGGGGAAATTGGCACTCCCTTTCAGATCCTTTGTTTGCAATCAGATATTCCCTGCAATTAATTATTTTGTCAAATGAACTATAATCACATTTAAAACATAGCCATGTAACAGGAATTAACTTAAAAGCATGTTTATTTACTTGTTAAATCTTGGCTACCATTTGTTAACTAATTTAACAGGAGACAATGTGCTTTCTGCTTGTAAAAGTTAACCTTGTAGAATTTTAAATTATCTTCCATGTTATGTTTTTGGTTTCCTGTTTTATATTTCTGACTGTGCTGATTCTGACTTTTTGGGCATCTTGCTAGAGGTTTTTTTTTTGTTTTTTTTTTTTTTCCTCCGAACTGTGCTTTCATCTTTGTATGTGTATTGCAGTTGTTCTGATAGCTCAGATTTCAAATTTGTTTGCTCTGACAGATTTGGGAAATTTTTAATTTACCACTTTCCTGTTTACAAAGCAAATGATGAATATAATCCTTCTCATTTGAGGTGATGATAAGCAATACAAGCATGAAATTTAATTTTACTTTAATGTTTCTGAATTTTATTATTTTTCTCTTAAAAACAAACAAACAAAAAATCTCTCCTAAACTATGTATCTCTTGGTCCATTGAAGTGTTCTTCTGAACAATTAATAAAAGGAAATTTTCCTTTTCCCCAAACTTTAGAAAAAAGCTGATCTTTTTTAGTTTTCACTTAAAAAAGCACCTTTTAATACGTATCTCAGATGTAATTGCCATTCAGTAGAATTTATGCTAAAGATGTTGTAATACACATGTAACTGCATGAAAGCTAAAGCCATCTGTTTGTGTTAGTTTCAAACTCTTCAGTTTTGTCACAGTTGCTTTAAATCTTCTGTGATACCTTTAAATGCAGTGTTTTAGGGATAATAAATGTACAGCTTCTGTTTAAATAAATTTAAGATTTATAGGTAGAAAGATAGTCCCATATAAAAATATAGAAGATATATTACTAATGTAATGTGAACATGTATGTCTTTTGAAGCATTTCAGTGTCACTTAAACTAATAACTGAATTACATTACTAAAGGCAGTCTTCAGTTGGGCAGGCTTTCATACAGTTATACAGCACTAAAGAACAGTACTAATTCTTCAGTACATACACACATCCCCCCTGCCCCCCCCCCCCCCCCCCAAAAAAAAAAAAGGGGGGGGGGGGAAGCTCACAAGCAAGCAGATTGTACTGCACATTTGCCTTCTGAGAATTGTACTTTTCAGTATGTTATAGGCACTAATAAAATCTTAATCTTCAACTCGTAGGTGAAAAACTCATTTGCTTTTCCTCAAATAGTGAGGAATTTAACTTAAAAAATGGAGCAGAATAGAAAAACAGTAGCTTAAGGTGTCATCTGTATATCAAATGTCTTGTGACCATGCCTTGATTAATATGTAATCAGTCCTTGAAATCTGCCTGCTGCGGCTCCAGATATATAGGGCCTTTCTGTTTGGGAATGATTTTTACTCCAAAATAGAGCCCAGAAAATTCAGCCCTGTTTCAGTTAAAGATTGTTGCAACTTTTTCAGAAGAATAAGTGTTGGTTGCTACTGTCAGCTCTGAATTTAGGGTCCTTGGAGGGGAAAGTGCCAGGGAATTATCCATCTTACCCTTCTACTTGGTTCAGTTTCAAGGACTGATCATTTACAGGCTCTTTGTCTGGTAAGTGAAAATACAACCAAAGGAAAAGTGAGCCTAACCATCCTGAAGTGGGTCAAGACTTTTCGTCAAGAAATATTTCTTAATTCCCTACATTAGTACTTGGATTTTGTGGCAGTTGGCAGGACTCCTCAGCAATTTTTTTATTTTTTCACACCATCTAGTGGTTGAAAATGAGAGATGCAGGTACTGACAGGAGCTGATGTGTATATATCCAAAATGGTGTCATAAATTCAGCTTCAGCTTGAACCCAGCTATGGCTTTATTGCCTTTCTATCATATGTCAGCTAGCTATGAACATTAGTCTTGAAGAAATCTCATTTTGCTTATGAGGAAGTAAGTACAGGCATAGTAGTATTGTGGTAGGAAGGGTGAGGCTTTAACAAACTGTTGAGCATATTTGTGCAACACGTAATAGTTCTCCGTTTTACAGTGAAATATAAATGGTATAGCTTGTTCTAATGAGTATGATAAAATAGATTTTTATCTTCCAGCAGTAGTTATGCCAAAGCAATGTATTTTACTGCTTTTTAACTGTTTTTTCACATACTTTTAGAGAAATTAGGGGAAAGTGACTATGTTGTTTCCAAGAAATGAGATCATTAGTACAACTGAAGTAATTATGAACCAGTTTTGAAAATGTGGGCATTGATATAATTTAAATAAAGCAAGAGCAGTGTGTTACATGTAAGTTGTAACTTAGGTGTATGTAGAAGAAAGGTTTGTTGGGCAACATTTACTTACTAAAATAGCTAACCATTATGCAAAGGCAAACACTTCATAATTTACTTTAAATCAAGCACCAAAAGTCAGTGTTAATGCAATGAACATGCGTATACAGTGATAATACAAATACCTATGCATGACTGGAGTTATTACTATACCACAGTGAGTTTTCCTTGTTCAGAAGATGCATTTAAAAACTATTTTAGCTATTATCTAAACATTTGTCTATTGTGGCTTTCCCATGGCAGCTGTCCAATGGGCTCTTTATTAAAAAACAATATATTTTTTATCTTTTTTTGTTGCCTTTGAGAGTTTCCTTCAAAAGTTGAGCCCTTAATTTGAAAAGTAGCAGGAGAACTGTTGCAGTAGTATATACTAGCTTAATTAAAACAAACAAACAAAAGCCCTCTAACTTTTCAAATAAATAGATCAAAGTATCTGTACATTTATCATTTGAATTTATTCCTGAATATTCAAGTGGCTTTTATAACTTGCACTACGAATCATGTGAACTTTCAGAGATTTATACACCCCTCTTTCACTATGCAGTAGAAAACATTTTATAGCTCTACTCAGTGAGGGACTCATTAATAGGGTTTCTTAGTTAATATTGACTATTAGAAATGCAATACTTGGGCAGCCCGTTTTCTAAAATGATAGTTGCTCTTAATTCCTATTCATTTATGGTCTTGCCTTTGCTTTCAAACCCACATGACAAATGGGAATACAATCCATGATGTAACAATTCTTTTTATAAATCTTCCATAGCTCTTATTCAGGAAATCAATTTTCAGTAACAAAGCCAACTGTGAGTGTTGGTGGCCATATTTTTTAACGTTTGGTATGAACAATTTACCTAAGTGCAGCAGTTGCAGTATTTATTTGTTTTGTGTGCATATTTCATGTTGGGAAACCCCACAGTTTCATGAGCCAGATGCAAATACTAATGTAAGTTTATCTAGACATTAGCAGGCACCCGCTTAGCAGAATTACTGACATTTCTTAACTTTTAACCTAATTTAATTCCCACCACATTTATATTTGCAGTAAAGCAACAAATAATACTTGAAAATCAGAAATTGTATCTCAAACTGGAATACTCCTTCACTGTTATTATTTGAGTATGTGCTAATGTGATATAATGCTACTCACTCTGGTATTTATGATTCATGGAAATCTCATTTATGACTTGACTTTCATGGAAAATTCTAGAGCAAAAGTTTGAGTATTAACTTGGCATCTAGATTACCCTTTATTCAGTAGTTGTATACTTCCAATGTGGGAGATTTTTGTTCTTTCAACACAACAAATGTCTGTTGAAATGCTCAAGCCATACATACAAAACCTTTATTTTTTGTGTAGTGAAAAGACAAAGAAATCTCAGAAAGATAGCTCGGATTACCGCTTATGAAATAGAGTACAGTGCAGCTGTTTCATAGTGAGTGTGAACATTTTGTACACTATGTGCATAATCATCATAAAGTATATTTATTCAGTATTTCCCCCCCCCCCAAAGATGTCAAAGGCATACTAAAATCCTACGTGTTTTTTGTCACGCCATTGTCTGACTGTTCATATGCAGAGGTGTATTTAATGATCATTTTGCTTTTCATGATCATACTGCCTACATCTACGTTAGCAAACAGGGTGTACCAACAGGAGCAGATCTGCAGGGTGAAACACTTCATGCTGAGGCCCCTGCGTCCACACATCCCAAAAGGCTTTTTTGTCAGAATAGGTCTGCTCTGGTTTTGTGGAATGAGTCTAGCTTAGTGGTTGGAGCACATTAAAGTGCATCTTCTGGTTTAGTTTAATCTGCAAGAAATTCAGTTTGTGTGCTCTGAGACTGCTCTGCAAAGTGAGCTGAGGTGGGGAGTACTGGGAGATCTGCCTCAGTGGGACACTTCTGATGAAAACTAAGATGCAAGTTCATCTTAGTTTAGGAGGCACTTACTGAGCTGTAAATTTCCTTCTGCCTTTTTCTGGTGTATCCTTACGGAGAAATAGACTAGATACATGGCTAAGAGAAGAGTGAAGGCCTTTCAGTGGGATGTTAGTTAAGACAGACTAAAGCAAAGTGATTCTCGCTCTGTTGGTTTGCATACCAATAAAATGTAAACATTTACTTACGTGATTAAAAAAAATGTTGGCGTCATGTCATGGGAGAGATAACAAAATGGCCTTTCTGTCAGTGCCAGTTTTGGTTCGCAAGTCAGTCAGCTTATTCTGATCAAAAGCTTTCAAATTGGTGTCTATTTTGTCTCATGACATTGTAGGAAATAAAACCTAATAACACTACCATACAGTAAATCTGAGGCTTATATTCTTAAAGATGACTATTTTATTGCTGTCTTAAAACAACTCTACCTGTGAAGAAGTCTCATTCAGTTATCTAAAACATTTGTCATTTTCTGCTTTTTAGAGAAAATGCTGTTCTGTGCCAAAAATACTCCCTGGTTGATAGTGTATCATTCAGCAATTACACCAAAGGAAGTTCTAAAATTTTTTAGCTGGCTTCAATCTTCTGGATGAATTAGAGGTGTTTTAAAATATTATCTTGCCAAAATTGCCCCCTAGGATATTCTTTGAAGAAAGTATTCTCCCTGTTTCCCACACTTCTTTAGATCAATAGGAGAGGCTACTTAATTTAACCCCAAACAAGGCAATAAATACATTTTTCTTTTCAGTTTTAAGGCTTGCAGATCTTCAGTCTGTAAGTTAATATTACTTACAATGCCATGAGAGAGGGTAGGAGAAAAATCTTGAGTTCACATGCTTCAGCGGCATGTGTTTTGAATACAAGTCCATTGTTTTCTTCTACACATCGAGACACAATGATGATTTTCAGCAACCCCCCCTTTTTTTAACAAGAAAAAAAACACAACCAAATAACAACAACATACCATATGTATTAAACAATAGAGACTAATTGTACAAGGACCAGATGTTCTCAACTTTTGCTGAAGTCAGTAGAAGTTAATATGGTGCAAAGCATCTGGGGGTCCTCATTTACTCAGAGGGTCTGTTTCTAAAGGTGAGAAGAGAGACTGCTAAAGAAATCCTTTTGCATATCAAAAATCTCTCTTCTTGCATATCAAAATCCTCTCCTCTATAGTTAAAAAAAAAAATAATTAAATAAATCCCAAACTTGAATAAATCTTGGATTTAAAAGATATCCGCGAAAATCAGATAGTGTATTTCTACCTCTTGTACTTTCTGCAAATGCAAACTTTTAAGGCCAGTATCTCATGGAGTCCTAGGTGTATACATATCAGAGCAGTGAGATTGGTGGAATGGGATAAGAAGCATCTGCTCGCAGGGTGTTCAGCTGGGAGCCTCTGAAGAGCCTCTAAACCCTGATGGGATTTTTTTTCTAATGTCGCTGTACAGAGGGTGTATTGCCAGCATGTTAAGTCATAACCTGTTCCTTGTTGCCTCGTGAAATTACTTTACTTTGGTTAATAAATTTCTGCTGGAACAAGACAAAACACAAACACGCCACTCTCTTACAGATGGTGAAAATGTAGAAGTGGCTTAGAAAGCATTCGGTTGTCTGTGAGGGTGGTTGTTCTATATTACTTGGCATAATATATTCCACTACGGTGGTGTTTGTATTCCAGGGGTTGTGTTAGCCTCTTCCTCCCCCTCCCCTGCCCAACATTGCCTGCTATGGCAAATGTGCTCGGAGTCACGTGCCGGAGTTGTGGCCGCACACTTGTACATTCTCCTCATTGCAGGGTGGCTGGATTTGGCCCAGCCCCCTCTCCTATCCCTCTGTTTGCCTCGGAGCAATTCATTTTGCAGTTATTGAATTTCTTTGGAGAGTTATTTTCATATAGCGAGCATCACAGCACCTCTGGATCTTGATAGCCTTTCTACATAAGGAGAAAGAAGCTTTGTGTTAGTAATTACCTAACATTGTCAGGAGCTGACTGCAGGCCTCTTTCTAGTGATAACAGAATAACCACATAATGTAGCTTTATAGCACATGATTAATAGAAAATAATTACACATCCTACAAAGGGATGCAATATTTCTTATAAATTGACTACAATGGTTTCCTGTAGATTAAAGGACTCTTCATTATTTTATCAGTCCTTCTGAAGTATAGTCGCTTGCCTATGTTAGCAGTGATGTTAAGAGCTGCATGTGGTGAGGGATACCAGATGGTAGACCCAGAGGTACCTGAGATCTTAAGCTGATGCTTGCAAAAACACCATGCTTCCCAACTCCTAAGAATTAAAATAAAACTCCTAACTGACTTCAGATTCTTCTGCATTTTAATCATTATTTCCTACAAATGTGGGCTTTAGACTTTTATTCTACACATCCCAAGCAGTATAATAGATTTACAGACCTCACACCAACAGTGTATTAGTTATATTGTAATGAAGGAGTTTTTATCATCGATACCATTGATAGAAACAATATATCAGTTTGGATTGTATATGGGACTTCAAGAAAAGGAGTGGGGGACTGCTTCTCTGTCCGACTAGGACTCACTCTTTCATGGTACTGAAGACAGAAAGGAGTGGCTAGGAGTTCAGAGAAAAATGTCTGTGCTTTAATTAGTTTAAAAGGGGCTGCTATGCAATTATTTCAAAACCTGAGATTAAGGTTTTATATTCTTTGTAACCAGGTATCTGTATTATCTTTTTGTTCAGACTTCTATAGACTGCAGATGGTTTAATTGGGATTCATGTTGCTCTTGAGGCCCATTCAAAGAATAGTAATGATAGAGTAAAAGCTTCTGGGTTGGAATATTGTCTGTATAGTATAATGGTTGCAGTGAATCCTTAAATTAGTTTACTAGTCTGTTACATCAACATTCATTTCATCTTCTCACTTAGCTTCGTGCCAGAGCAGTAAGTGGTGTATTAGTAAGTAGCAAAAAACCAAAGTTTTCAAAACAGTGACACGCTCTTAATTTTAATTTGAGGTATCTGAATTGTTTCTTTAAAAACAATTATTTCTAAGTTTGTGTAGTGTTGCTAAGTGGAACATTTTCAATGGATAATATAGTCCACAGGCTCTTTCTATGCCATTTGTCATATGCAATTTAACTACCACTTAACTAAGCCACTTCCCTCATTTCATGTATTGTTTGTTTTTTTGGCTGATGTCTAGCAAAACTTGCTTAATCACTTTTGTCAGGCTCTTCATGACTTCCATGTAGCAGCTTAAAATCTTTTGTTTCTTTCTCTAGGAGAGATTTATTGCCAAGATTCCAGTAGTATACGTGAGCACTGCTCCTTTCAGCAATTTCCCACTTTAGTCTAGAAATACAGTTTGTATATTTAACCAGTGTACTGTGAGATAAAATACAAATTTTAAACAGGCTGGACTGGAACATTATAAACTTCAGTGTCAGGGTATTATTCAACCTTTAAGGATTTGGGGTGTAACGTGTGCCCCAAGGGAAATGTTATGAGATCTTAACTTCTGTTTAGAGTTTTCTCGCTGGTGAGTCAGGCTCAGGTACCTCTCAACTTTCAGACCAGATGTATCACCACAAGTCCATATGGCAGTGGAAGGTGGAATTGTTTTTGCAGCTTTCTAGTTTATGAGTTTGCATCATAAGAGAAGGTTTTGCTACCTTTATTTTTATTTTAGTCTATTTATTTATTTATTTATTTACATGGGCTTCCTTTAAGCCACACTTCCTGCAGTATTTTATGGATAGTAGGATGGAACCTTTTAAATCACCAACTTCTGTTTGCACTGTGAAGGAAGAAAACATTTAATTTAAGACCGGTACTTAGCCCTTCATGAAAAGAAAATAAAAAAGTGTGTGTGTGTCTGCTTGCCTGCATGTTCTTAGGAGAGAAAAAAAAAAAAAAAAAGAAAAAAGCCTGGGCCAACATGAAAGTGAGCCATCAACAAGGCTTCATCGCAGTTACGCACAGGGAGAGCTGAGTACACTAAGCACCTCATAGGACCCTAGAGAACTCTCCACCAGGCCAGATATGCCAGCAGCAAATCATTATAGCTCGAGCTGTAATGAAACTCCATTAACCCTTAAGCTCCACTTGACTATTTATAACCGAAAAACTTATCTACAGTCAAAATAATAGCTTATAGTGTCATCTCAGTAGGACCATTAATTCAGAAATCCTACAGCCTTTTGCTTTTCTCATCAGAAGAGCAGCGTAGCAGGAAGCAGATGTTGCTTATCAGAGATATCTGTGTATTTTGTATTTTCCATGTTTGTTCCAAAGTAATTTCTATCTTACTAATCATTCCATTTTTGAATGGGGTCTCTGTTTTAATAATGCTTCATTTGTAACTCAATATATGTGTGTGTGCAATTTCAGCTGTTACAATTTATTGAACTGCTGTTAGGATTGATCTTAAAATATTTACCTCATAGGAAAAAAATTAAATTTCGATCCCACAATACTCTTACTTGGTATTGCTTTTGGAAGATATTATTTCTTTAAACTATTATAATTCATTTTGTTTCATATTTATCTCACTAAGCCTAAACAAATTTCAAACAAAAGTACATTAGTCATCTGTCAGACATATGAGATCTGCCGTAGAATTTTCTGTGGGCCTAAAGCAATAGTAGACTTCGTCCATAGAAAGAGATTGTGTATTAGATCTATAGTATTCCCTTCACAATTGAGCAAATTATTATTTAAAATAAGTTGTCTGTAAGTTTCTTAGAGTTTAGCCTTGCGATGCTGAAAGAATCCCAGCTGATTCCTGTATGTCAACATCGTGATATTAGATATCAGTTACAAAGACGAGATTTTTATATATGTGACAAATACAGGATGGAGAGGTCAGCTATTTTTAGTATGTGTTGTAGAGAATTGTGGCCATAATTAAGAAATTTTCTTGAGCGTGCCAGGCCTTTTTAAAATTTAACTTCTATCCTTGCCTAACTCTGTATGTGAATGCTTCTAACAAAAAGATATAATGTTTTAATTTTCAGTTGAAATGATAACAACTGTATATAAGAGAGAGCATCCATAAGGAGTTGCATACAAAACTCTATTGCATTTATATCAGACTAAAGGTTAATATTGCATATTGTTTTCAATTAGGAGTACAATAGATTTGGCTGGTGGGTTGGAGAAATGAAGGGAACCATTGGCTTGGTGCCTAAAGCCTACATAATGGAGATGTATGATATTTGAGAGGCCTGGGTAAGTACATTTTAATCCAATCTTCTGTAATGGCTTATATGTTCCCTTGTTCTCTGTTTCATAAGTATTTCTTTCCTGGAACCTTTGTAGAGTCCTGTTAACATAAAGATTATGGCAAAATATATTGAAGGTTCAATTAAAGCACTTCTGGGATTCTGTATGAAATATTAAACCACAGTGTACAAAAGATGATGTATTTTATAACTACAGTTCTCTTCCAGATATTTATTTATATGTATGTATATGTATGTATATGTATATTGGGTAAAACAAAGTTGGTGTGCTTTCTAGTTAGTTTTGCTACTTCAGTAATATGTACGTACCTGTGCAGAAATCTGTGGAAGGGGATAAGTATTTGGACTGAGTTTTATACGTGTGTTTTAGTTTTTTTGTTAATGACATGCTTTCAACTTCCCTTTCCCTAATCAGGCGAAATCTGCACTTGAAATCAAGAGTGGTGTACAGCTGCAGTTTACAGACCCGACCTCTGGAAGAAGATTGTGCCGTACACATTTTGTGGTTTCAGCAAACGTAGTCAGATCATTGCCTTGTATATATTAAACATTAAAAATTGTAATTGATCATAATTCCACGGAAATGTTCTTCTTAGTCACTTTTTATAGAATTGTAATGCTAGGAAATGAAATACATGGTAATTAGCATATGGAGCACAAGCAGTCAAGTAGTGCCTGTTGCTCTTTTCTTAAGCATAATAGCAGCACTCTGTATTGCTATACATTTGTGTTCTTTCAGGGAGTTTGGCTGTGTTTACCTGTTACTCAGATTTAAAAAAAATTAAGCTGGACTTCAAAAGTAGAAAACTATTGCACAGTTCATACATGAATTAACTGTTTCATGTAGTAGTTCACTGTACATTTTTTTGCAGTTTTTGTGAAAATCAAAGGAAATTTCTGTGTACTATTTTTAGTCTTCAAAGTATTCTGCTTCCAAGTGTGTTTTTTGTTTGGTTGTTAAGTTTTGTTTTGTTTTAGTTTCAGCCAATGATTTATTTTTCTTCTATATTTAGCTTTGTTAATGTTAATGAC
>NC_045560.1:35297500-35395000 GCF_009819795.1 Aythya fuligula | reverse complement strand
ATCAGGCTCCCTGAACAGTAGCTCAAAACCAGGCCCTACAGTTTTCAAAAGGTCTTTTGCCAAATACTTTGTCCTCTTTCTAAAAAGGACGCAATTATTTCCATAACCTGAACTAAATAAAAGAAATGCACTGAATTTTCTGTAGCGAAAAGACGGAAATTCATTTTTTTCTATTACAGGTAAAGAAAAATGAAGTTGTGGGTGCAAATGAGAATCCTGGTTTGATAAAGCTCACTGGGATCTGTAGGAAAGCTGTAAAATATTAAAACATGGGATGAAAGTACCCAGGTGGATGACAAAGGCGTACACTTCAGCTGCATGAGCCATTTGATGTTTCTCTCATCTCCTTCCCTCAAGTTGATGAAAAATTTATTAATATGGAAACTGGGGGAATAAGTGTATGCATGGAAACCTTGTAAACAACTTTCCACTTTACATAGCACAATGTACTGATAAACTGTAAAACCTTCACTTACCAGGGTTTCTCTGGGGCTGACATCTCTCAGACAGATGTCTGTTTCATTCCATCTTTATTTGGAAAAACACTGTCATTGAGCTCAGTGAAGAGCGCTCTGCCAAATCTACATCTCTGTTTCAGAGTGCATTTCCCACCCTACAACCCATGTTATTTTGTGAGGGGTCAACAGCAACCAACTTCAAACCACAGATTTAAATTAAAAGATTTAAGCTGAGTTATAAGTGCAGTATTTCATGCTCCTGGAACGAAACTGTGACTTGGCCAGTCTCTCCTTGCTACGGGAAGAAGGGAGGCCAAGATGGTTACTGGATGGGCAGGTCAAAGAGATGCTCCTTTTCTAAGCCAACTGAGTTGTGCCGAGGAGTATATATTTCTTTCCCCCCCCCTCTACATTGTAAACCACAACATGCAATGATAAGCTGTAAATCATTGTATTGTAGCCTTTTATGGATTTGTTTAGGAATGATTTTGTAATAGGATCTAGGCAATTCTGTTTGTGCTGTGTGGAATTCGTAGTCAACACCCCATGAAGATAAATCCACAGGGAGCTGGATCCAAAGCAAAGTAGAAGAATAACCACTGCACCTGAAAGGTATACCAACACAAGTCAATTTTAAAATTGGAAATGCCAGCTTCTTTTCACCCTTTGGGAAGGAGCAAATCTTAATTAACAGGAAAACCACTAAAAATCCAGTGTCATCGTGTAGCAACATGTGAGAGAATAAAGCACAACATTGTAGTCAGTCTGAGAAGAGCTGCTGGTGGAGACAGATGTTTTTTAAATGCAATTTAAACTATGTCCAATATTTTTTTTTCTATAGCAAACTGGTGGGTTTGAGCTTTTATCCTGGAGTAGTCTCAGTGTCTCACAACCTGTAGAACAAACTTCCTCTCATCCTCCGCTATGAAGCAAGTGTTACTCTATAAAGATTTTTGATGCCTAATGAGCATTTTACAGCAATACTTTAAAGTTTATGCTGTGAGATGAAAAAAAAAATCCCACATTCAGTTACTGCGGGAGGATTTATGTTGGCAGAAGAGAATAACCAGTCTGGCTACTTCATCTGCTGTAATTGCTTGTATACTTATAAATATTGCCATGGGATTTTCAATGGCCACAAGCAATTGGGATTTCAGTTTTTATACCTTGTGCTATGAGACGGGGTGTGTAGCACCACACAGCTGACCCCCATACAGAACCACTTGGGTTAAAGGGAAAAGTATTACCCAGGATCATTATCAATCTTTCAAACGCCAGCAGCGCAGAAGTGTGCCTTTGCAGTCTCCCACCCAAGAGCTGACATGGCCCAATGCTGCTTTTTAATAGTCAAATCTAATAGGGTCAGCATGCGAAGAGCAGTGCACAGACAGTCTGACAGGCGTGGGCAATGCAGTTTATTCGGTGGCAGTCTTCAGCCTCTGAGACTTATTTCAGTTTGGAAAGGGAAAAGATGAAATCTCTAAACAGTTGTGTGGCATCAGGGAAGCGGAGGGACCTCCTTCCTTCTCTGCCGCTCTGTTCTGTGAGGACTGACATTCTTTCCTTATAGTTAAATTAAAAGCAGCCAGGCCTAAGTGCACATTTATGTATGGGAAGGAGGGTGTTTTTTTAAGCTTTAAAAAAATCTATTTATTTAAAGGTTCTTGTTTAGGAACTTGATAGTTCTATATCCACTGTGATAGTTTTATAAATGCATATGTCAGGTGCCTAGTAACAAACACTCTATGTCTTTATGACACTATTTTTTGTTTGCCTCTACCAATAAAACACTCTGGGCTTTTTTTCTTTTTCTTTTTCTCTTTTCTTTTCTTTTTCTCTTTCTCTTTCTTTTTCTTTTTCTCTCTCTCTCTCTTTCTCTTTCTCTCTTTTTCTTTTTTTTCTCTCTCTCTCTTTCTCTTTCTCTCTTTTTCTTTTTTTCTCTCTCTCTCTTTCTCTTTCTCTCTTTTTCTTTTTTTCTCTCTCTCTCTTTCTCTCTTTTTCTTTTTTTCTCTCTCTCTCTTTCTCTTTCTCTCTTTTTCTTTTTTTCTCTCTCTCTCTTTCTCTTTCTCTCTTTTTCTTTTTTTTCTCTCTCTCTTTCTCTTTCTCTCTTTTTCTTTTTTTCTCTCTCTCTCTTTCTCTTTCTCTCTTTTTCTTTTTTTCTCTCTCTCTCTTTCTCTTTCTCTCTTTTTCTTTTTTTTTTCTCTCTCTCTCTTTCTCTTTCTCTCTTTTTCTTTTTTTCTCTCTCTCTTTCTCTTTCTCTCTTTTTCTTTTTTTCTCTCTCTCTCTTTCTCTTTCTCTCTTTCTCTTTTTTTCTCTCTCTTTCTCTTTCTCTCTTTCTTTTTTTCTCTCTCTCTCTCTCTCTTTCTCTCTTTTTCTTTTTCTCTCTCTCTCTCTCTTTCTCTTTCTCTCTTTTTCTTTTTTTCTCTCTCTCTCTCTCTCTTTCTCTTTCTTTCTCTCTCTCTCTCTTTCTCTCTTTTTCTTTTTCTCTCTCTCTCTCTCTTTCTCTTTCTCTCTTTTTCTTTCTCTCTCTCTCTCTTTCTCTCTTTTTCTTTTTCTCTCTCTCTCTCTTTCTCTTTCTCTCTTTTTCTTTCTCTCTCTCTCTCTTTCTCTTTCTCTCTTTTTCTTTTTTTCTCTCTCTCTCTCTTTCTCTTTCTCTCTTTTTCTTTTTTTCTCTCTCTCTCTTTGTCTCTTTTTCTTTTTTTCTCTCTCTCTCTCTCTCTTTCTCTCTTTTTCTTTTTCTCTCTCTCTCTCTCTCTTTCTCTCTTTTTCTTTTTCTCTCTCTCTCTCTCTTTCTCTTTCTCTCTTTTTCTTTCTCTCTCTCTCTCTTTCTCTTTCTCTCTTTTTCTTTTTTTCTCTCTCTCTCTCTTTCTCTTTCTCTCTTTTTCTTTTTTTCTCTCTCTCTCTTTGTCTCTTTTTCTTTTTTTCTCTCTCTCTCTCTCTCTTTCTCTCTTTTTCTTTTTCTCTCTCTCTCTCTCTCTTTCTCTCTTTTTCTTTTTCTCTCTCTCTCTCTCTTTCTCTTTCTCTCTTTTTCTTTCTCTCTCTCTCTCTCTTTCTCTTTCTCTCTTTTTCTTTTTTTCTCTCTCTCTCTCTTTCTCTTTCTTTTTCTTTTTTTTCTCTCTCTCTCTCTTTCTCTTTCTCTCTTTTTCTTTTTTTTTTCTCTCTCTCTTTCTCTTTTTCCTTTTCTTTTTCAGAAGCTCCTTTTTCCCTCATATTTTAAGCTAATGTTAGTCTTAGTTTCAATGTGCCAGGCTAAAATGAAAGGGGGGAGTAATCTATGTGTCTAAATTTCCATTATGTAACAACAACAAGAACAACAAAAAGGTAATCCAAATTGTCATATATGAGAGTTGTTTTTGAAAGCCTATAATGTGGGTACCTACTCACCTCTAGACTGAGAAGGGGCTCTGCAGCCATTCAGCTTCTTACTGCCTTCTGATAGCTACCCAAGGTCACCTGTAGTTCATTATTGACTCATGACTTAGATATGAGCAGAATTGCCTTCCCTCTAATGTGTCTGGCACTGCTTTGAAGGCAGCATTCAGGAAACAAGCATCTGCTCTCATGGTCTTTGTACGTTTTCAGAAGGTGAGTGAAACTTTAAAACAGATAATCATAGGATATCCTGAGTTGGAAGGGACCCACCTACATACGGACTGGGGAATGAGAGGCTGGAAAACAGCCCTGTGGAAAGGGATCTGGGGGTTCTGGTCAATGGCAAGTTGAATGTGAGCCAGCAGTGTGCCCTGGCAGCCAGGAGGGCTGACTGTATCCCCAGGCCCAGCACTGCCAGCTGGGCGAGAGAAGGGATTGTCCTGCTCAGCTCTGTGCTGGTGCGGCCTCACCTCAAGTATTGTGTGCAGTCTTGGGCACCATGATAACAGAAGGATATAAAACTATTAGAGACTGTCAAAAGGAGGGCTACAAAGATGGTCTAACAATCTCTTCTCCTAAGCTATATTCGTGACTTGCATTGTAAATACTCTGTCTTCAACTCCAATCCTGTATCCATTAACTTATACGAAATTATGAAGAAGAGAATGTGTACCATGGGGTGCCTTCTTGAAACATCAGATTTTTACGGAGTTGGGATAAATTCTTGTTTCAAGAGCACAATAAGAAAATACCTCCTTGAGAAAATGAACCTGAATCTGCACCAATGGTGGCCTGTGTGAGACGTGAGCAATCAGCAGAGAATGAAGACCTATATGGTTGACACTTTGCTGAAAAATGATCCTTACTGATCTATGTTCAATATCGTCTTGGGCCCTTCATCTGCAGCACTGCTACTGAATGTCTCTAATGAGGTCAGTGAGCCAGCAATTTGTGCAGATGTTTGTCCATCAGGTGGGGATCAGGATCTTGAATGATGGCCGGATCCGACAGAACAGCATATGAGGCTGTGATGTGATACTTTCCCATTTACGTGTCCTGTCGATTGGACAAGCTGAAAGCTCCATGAAGCACATGCAGTCCACAAAACAGTCCATTTCATTCAATGGTAAAAAGAATGCATTTCAGTGGCATTTTATTTTGCATGTTCTGGGTGATATTCCCCATTAAAAGGCAGTTGTAAAAAATACCTTGCTTAGGTGTCTTAACATTTCAAACCTGGGGAATATGTTACAGCAATTCAGTCTGAATCTGGCCAGGGTGACTTATAGGGATCATTGCACAGAGTACTGACCAGCTCCTGGGAGCATATTTATTTAATTTGGTGAACAGCGTTTGACTATTAATTAATTATATTTCAGACAATTATTTCAATAATTTCATCCAAAAATAGCAGTAGACATGCTGTTTGCTAAACGTATTAACTGAAATTACAATAGCTATTCAGACTACATTCATCATAATACTTATTAACGTCTGCCCTTCCTGTGTATGTTGGCTCTTGAATGTTCTGCTCAACCTGAGGGTTGCCTTTTCTGCTGGTGTTACAAAAAATGTGAAATGTGGGCAGTTGACAGTGACACAATTGTCTTCTGTCTTTTACACTGTATGCTTTTTGAAAACAGAGTCAGTTCTGCATGTACAGTCTGAAACAAGGGAATTTAGCCATGTGACTCCCCCTTAACCTCAATGAAAGCTACATAGATAAATCTTAATTTGAGGGCACAGTATTAACTCCTTATTGACAATAGCAAGCACTCAGTCCCATAGTTCCTTAGCTTCACTGAAAGTCCTAACTAAAATTGCTTACTAATGTTAAAAATAATAATAATAATAATAATAATAAAAAATAAAGCCACTTGTTTGTGTTGTGGAAAGTAGTTTCTGTGGTTTAAAGAACAGACATAACCATGAGGTAGTCACCTGGATATCGGATGCCAGTTTACCAGTTTATCTGTGTAGTTTTTCCTGATGTTCAAAATCCATCTGTGTGTAAACACAGGGCGTACAGTGAGTGCAGAGCAAATGACTGTGGTGAAAGTTGTGTTTGACCCTGTCTGCTTCATTGTCCCCACCCTTTCGCTACCAAATCTAAATTGTATAAGGGCAGCTATTTTCAGTGTCTTCAGTAACCTTTATTATAGACAGCTGTCAATAGCAGATGAATGCTTTGGCTGTGCCTCTCTCCTTTCAGCCGATGAATAAGTGTGTAATAATGAGGATTTATCTTGTTATATGGGTATATTGACACAGAATTATAACATCTGTATATGGGCCACTGACAGTCCCCAAGTCTCCCAGTATATTCTATTTTCTCTAGGCCAAATTTATTGCTCTCATAATTAAGTCCAATGCTGAGGACTTAATGGAGTTGCACATTCTGAAAGTAGCAGGAAATATGGCTCTCATACAGCCACCAGCCTGCACATCGTCGGCTTTGTTCTGCCCGGGGCCTAATCCCTCACCCCCTCCACCACCCTTCAGAGCGAACGGTGGCTGATGTGGGGCATAGATGTAGGAGAAACCCCAAACCGGTCCTTTTTATCGTTTGCTTCATCTCGTGTTAGGAATGCCTGTGACCTTTTGTTCACGGTAAGCCTTACACCCGTAGTTTGCTAAATGGGACTGTGTTAATCATCAGATGACACCAAGAAATAACAGGCTTACATTGCTCCCAGGTAGGTGCAGACCAGGCACAAGGTGAAGCTTTGCAAGGGTAGGGGCAGCGAAGCGTTGGAGCTGGTTGCCTGGGGAGCTTCTGCAATTTCCATTTCCAGAGGATTTTGAGAACCTGTGGGGAATGAACTCACCTGCCAGGAATGACTTAACCATAGGGCCTCCTGCCTTGGGGTTGGGGCATGTGCTAAGTGACCTCTCACAGGCTGTTCCAGGCCAGTTTTCTTCAATTCTGTAAGTCAGCAGTGAGCTGACACCACTTGGAAATGGCAGAATAAATACAAGTCTAGTCTCAGCTTTTCTTTGACTGATATACTAAAAATGCTGCTGTTCTTCACTTGACGTGTTCCTACTTCCCCTCCAACTCCACAGGCTCCAAGCAGAAACTGAGTTCACCAGTTCCCTCCCCAAAAGCTTGTTAATTCATTACCTCTGCAATCAGTTTGGCCCACAATTAATATCTTTTGACAAGTTAAGGGATTCTTTAAGTATCACATACCTTGCTGTGCCTTGGAAGAGTTTGACTGTACGCGGTATTAAAAAGAGTTTGAGTATGTGAAAGATGACGTTGATTCTAATTGCCGTGGAGAGCATTTCACTCATGCATTTTTAAGCAAAATAGCTACAATTTTGAATTGTAGCCATTCATTCTCTTTAGGTATTTAAATTTTATTTATCACTTTGGTGTCTAAGCATCTGATGAAATAGAGAAAGAGATAAAAATAGTCTTCAGTTTTGTCTGTTGTTTCTTTCTTCTCTTCTGAGAACAGAAAGATTTTTCCAGGGTCCACTTGAGTAAATAGAAGCATTCTCATCCTTATAAAGGGCTTTGGATCAGGTCCACCTGTAAGGATAATCTTTTTTTTTTTTTTTTTTTTTTTTTTTTTTTTTTTTTATCCTCTTTAATTGAATGTATGACATATTTAATTCTGGCAGTGTTCTTTATCTCTGTGAAAAGTCCTTTTAATTCCCTGTGTAAGAAAGTGTTCTGTGATGTGGCTACCTGATTTTATTGAAACTCACATGTCAGGAAAAAAAATTATTGCCTTCCCTGTCAAAACTGACAGTAATTACGAGTCCAAATATATAGCTGTGATTGACTTGTAAAACTAAATCTGCAATATTTCAAGTTTGTAAGTTGGCTCATGCAGCTTTCAGGAAATATAACCCAGTATTTTCCTTGCAAACTGACATCTCTTTATCCTTTTCTTTTATCGTCTTTGTTTTTATTTGTGAGGGCGGGGAGTAGACAGCATTTATACAGCACGTACTGGATGGCATTTAACAAGTCTGCTTCTGGGGAAAAATAGTGTTCTTTCTAGCTTAACAGCAGCTAAAGGAAAATCAGGAAGGTTTAAGCACATGGCTCCTTTTATGTGCTCATCTTTGTGCATAATTTTTCAGCAATAAATACTGCATATTGATTACTTAATTGTAATGGAAACATACTTGGACAGGGCAACGTAATAGCCTATTTACTGCCTTAATTTTTAAAGAGTTTTTAAATTTTAAAATGGATGTTTCACTAAATGCAATGTTGTGCTCTTCTATGCAGAACTTGATATAGAAAGGATTTTCTCCTCCAGTCTGTGTTACTGAGAGCTCCTTCTGCTCCAGCTGCCTTCCTTACCCTTCTAAAAGCAGAAAAATCTGTAACTGGTGTTCAGCCTCTGTTTCATATGTGAAATTCACACCAGAACAGAAAAATTATTTTAGATTGATTCGTGAAAAAGCCCCAAACTAGAATTCTATACAGAATTTAGAGTTTTCCAGACTTAGTATAAAAAGATAAAACTTATTTGCTTAAAAAATCAAAAGTGCAATAGTTGCCTGGTTAATAATGAACATTTCTGATTACTCATAGTGAAAAGTTATCCTCCTTTGGCTGAAGGAAAAAAATGACACCTACACATGAAATAAATGAATAAACCAAATGCTGACTTAAAGATGTGCTAAAGGTGAACTAGAGGTGCTGTCTGAAAAAAAAAAAAAAAAAAAAAAAAAAGAGAGAGAGAGAGAAATCTTCAATTTAAATATCACATAATCATTTAGCTGGAGTGCCAAAAATAAATATTAGTGGTGAAGCAATATATATTAACAGCAACAAAGAGGCACTTAGAAATGGCATGCACAATGTTGTGTATTGTTTCAAATGTACAATACCAGATTATTTTGGAAGAGAAAAGATGAAGTTTCCCTTATAGGTAAAAATATTCTCCGTTTTAGTTCATTTCTAGGCTATTGGGTATTTGGATGATATTGCTGTTGGGCTTTTAATTCAATACCTTTCTTCCTTTCTTCTTTCTTCTCTCACTTTTTTTTTTTTTTTTTTTTTAACTTTAAATCCAAACCAGTGAAGCAAAGCCTGGGAAGTAGTAATTTCTTTGAATCTTAATGCAGTCTGTCTTCTTAATGAGCCTACTGCACTGCCCTGAAAACAGCCCTTTACAAATAAACATGCTGGAAGTGATTTAGCCACAATGTCCAGACTGTGTAAACATCTAATTATTACAATAAAATTGTCAATAAATATACATTACTGCTCCCTTTTCAAACGTTAACCAACTTTTTCTTTGCTTGATAAAAAGGTATAAATTGTATTTTTATGTCTTGCTGGGTTTTGTTTTCATTACCCTGCTCGCTGCTCTCTAGACAAAAGAATGCAGCCTAATGTCTGAGTTATTCCTGGATGGTGAAAACTCCTACAGTTGTTTATTAACGTAAAGTGCTACGTTTCCTTTCACAGTAAAATGAACTCGGAGCTTTCGCAATCTGATGGTTGCTCATTTAGTCATTGCATTTTTTTCCCCCCCCCAAAATAAAAAGGCTATAAAACCTGTTATTGCAGTGGGGTAAGTTCACGATCAAAACCCGCTTATTAGAGGGAGGAAAGAACATAATGCTGCATTAGGACCGAGAGAGCAACTAGGAAAATGGAGTAATTTCCTCAAAAATATTAAGTTCTGCTTTCAGAATTATGGTATGGTGCTGGCCATTATTGTGGTGTACCCCCCTCCTCCCCATACGTCCCCCCCTTCTTGCATTTCTTATGTAAGTGGAACATTAACATTAGAAAAGCCGAGTGATATTGAATCCTAATGAGGTCTGGCCTATATGCTCCGGCAGGAGAAGAATGAGGATAATTCATTTGTATGCCGTGAAGCGTTCAGGACTCCACGAGCATCCCCGTGGCTTCGGCTTGTGGTGCTGATCATCTGTTCCTACTTTGGGGGGTTTCATTGCTCCGAGCAGCATCTGAGCTGGGGAAAAAATAGTTAACCGCTTTGCTGCTAGCTTTTGTTATATAATGACAATTTAATACGGTGGCTATTTTTTTGTTAACCTGCTTTAAAAAGGTCTTTCAAATGGTTAAATTAATCTTCTGATTAGCTGTGCCTGCCAGGTAAAATATAAGGAGGAAAATGATGTGGAACACAGTGGTGTAAAATGCATTAGCCAGTCTTGGTAAACATGTCTATTTTAAATAATCAATGTAATGACAGGCAGCCATTTGCTCGGAAAAGATTATTTTAAAATACTTTTTGTTCTATTTTACTGCCTGTGTTCACACTGCTTTTTATTTTTATTATTATTATTTTTTTAAACCATGAAGATGCTCAGCAGAGTGACATGTTATTTAACAAAAGAAAGAAGAAATGTTTACCAAAATCAAGGTATAAAAGATCCGTGCAAATTGCCACGTAAAATGATCTGCACAAAAAGGCATCGGGGAAGAGAGTGAAGGCTGTGCCAAACAGATGGCACACCCTGCTGTGTTTTTGATTGAAAAAGAAAGGTAACATTTGCAGCCACGTCAAAGAGACAGTGATCAGCTAAACAAATTGGTCTCCGAAGTACAGCATTGCTGGAGCAAACCCTGCTGCAGGGTACAAGCGCGGCTGTATTTCACAATAATGCTACGTGTGCGTCGCATCTTTCCGAAGTGAGGGGAGATGTCCCTCTTTCATCCCTCCAAGGCGAGCGAAAGCCTTTGTTGGAGCACGCTGCAGTGTGCTCTGCAAAAGCAGCAGAGAAATGCACAGACATTAAATGGCAGAATGCTTTTTTTTTTAATAATTTATTTATTTATTTTTTTTGCCTGGTCATCTCCAAAGCATGCCCAGGGAGGGCCCGGCAGGTTTGCCATTTGGTGTATCAGGTGTCCAGGGTTCACGGTGAACAGATTTGCAGCGCGATTTATAGGGCACGGGAAGGCGCTGCCAAATAATCCAAGAGGTGCAGCCGGAGAAGGAGGCTGCCACCAGAGCAGCCTCCTTGTGCCTGCGTCCTGCCGGCAATGAAAACATCCGATGTGGCAGAGGAAGGGTGTGTGGGGGGCTCCCCCTCCCCCCCCTTTTTTTTGGGCTCATCTCAGCTGGCAGCCTTATTCCGCCTCAGTAAAGACAAGGTACAGAAATGTCCTTTGGGTGACATTCAAAACTCGATATAAATCCTCTGCTTTATGAGACTGCAGTGCAATAAATTACTTAGCCTAATTGTAGATGTAATGAATTACCATAATTAGTCATGGGCTACATTAAATTAATCAGCATGGTACATTATTTTGCTAAATTACATCTTTGCCTTCCAAAGCCACCAGTGCAGCAATCAGTGTTTCTTGCAAGAGGGGAATGATGCCGTAATGAGAAGCCTTTCTGCTCCTCGAATAGTGACAGGATATGAATTTTGATGGGAGACGGCGAGGTTTGGAGACGCTGGAGCCTCGCCTTGTGCCTGAAGTGCCTTCCGTTGTTAATGATGCTCCAGTCCTCCTGCCGGGGAGCAGTGGGCTGTGTCTTGTGAAGGTTGTGGACGATTCTCCTCGCAGGGGAAGAAAAACACTTAGCTCGTGCTTTAAGGCAAATAATATCGCTGATACAACAAGTCACAAAGCAGTGGGGTGGCGGAGAGATAATGTCTCTGGAAATATTAATAGATTTAGAATGTTCTTTTACATTGGTTGATGAGATTTATAGTTACCAGGTATTTTTTATTATTATTATTCATACCATTTGGATCTGAGTTAAAGCCTGTAGCTATTTTTGTTTTTTACTTAAA
The DNA here is from genome assembly GCF_009819795.1 of Aythya fuligula. Taxonomy (NCBI): domain Eukaryota; kingdom Metazoa; phylum Chordata; class Aves; order Anseriformes; family Anatidae; genus Aythya; species Aythya fuligula. Next base: position 35,383,418 of record NC_045560.1, on the reverse strand, counting down.
CCTCCAGCTGTTCAGAATCTTGCTGTTGCTTCCCAGTGAATACGTCTGGAAGCAAACCATACTCAAGCTGAATATTATTCACTATTCAGCAAAATGTTGTTGGGAGAGCTCCAGAGTCCCACCTGAACACACATGCTCTGCTTAGATTTTTATTCGGGGGCGTATAAGTGTATAAAGACCATTATTTGGCTTGATGAATGACGGAGTTTATATTTCATATGCATGAATCCCAATTACTTCAGACATATTTCAGAAGTATGAAATTGCTTTTTTTTTTTTTTTTTTTTTCCTTTTCCAAAACACTCTCTTTACAAGGTCTGCCACTTTATTACTTTTACGTTTCAGAACAAGTTTGTTTAAATATTTACTTATACTCACGATGTCACCAGATGACAGCTCATGACAGAGATTCATGGCACTGTCCTGCAATGAGGTTAATTATCCTGGACTCGCAGTGAAGGATGCTGTTGTGTCGCTGTTGTTTCGTTTTCTGGAATGACAATATTTGTGAGCTTCTAGTTTAAAGGATGCATCTGCTGTCTAAATGCCCATCTGCGTAATGAAATTAGACTAGGATTTTTGTAGCGTTCCTTGCTGATTTTGTTGTCCACCTGCCTGCCTTGACTAACGGGTGGGGAGGTAACCAGCCAGCTTAGACATGAGACTATGGGAATGGGGAAAAATAGACAATGGAAGGGGTTCTGATGAGAGTACAGCTCCTTGTCCTGTGAATGTGAGCTAAATCTCTCAGCCTGGTTGGGAGAAAGGGACCTAAATAAAGCCTGGTCACATCTGCAGGGAAAAATGCATAGGGATGCAGAAAAGCCCAGTTTGTAATTTGTGTTTTTGTCCTGGTGGGAACCCATTTAATTAGTGCAAGAAGGTATTGAATTTTAGCTTATCATGCATATTGTTTTCCAGCTGTACAGAAGATTGCCAAGTTTCTAATGGCCTGACCCTACTCTGTAAATCAGCAGTAAATTGCGGCATTTACACTGAGCAAAGGCAAAGGGCTCATTCTGTTGGGTTTGCGCTGTCACAGGAACCTGGGCTAAGGGATTAATGGTCTGATGTTAAACATCTGTCCCCTGTCTTTGGGGGGACGTAAACACACAAAGAGGGAATCTAATGCCATCTACTAAAAGATCTTCAATGAGAGGGAGCCCTTGCTAACATTTCCATCCAGTGGCACCTCAGACACATTGCCTCTTTATGCTAAAGCCCCACAGCACTAAGGGCCCTATAAATAGTCTCCATGTGACAGCTCCGAGAAGAAGAGAGGTTTCCTCTAGACATTAGTTGTGCTAAAAGATTCATCATTACCTGCAGTCATGAAATAAATCTTTGATACTTACAACTATAATATCCATGCTCTACGTTTTATTGCAGATATAGGTAGACAGTCATTATTTCTGACACTTTCTCAGCATTACAAGGAGTACTCTAGGGGAACAACTAGTGTACAGTCTTACAGAAATAGATTGATATAACCGCATGGAAACCAGTTACTTGCAGTCAATATAATATTCCCTTAATGATGTTAAACAGTCGTGTAGATTCCAAGTTTAACGTAAAAATCCTATCTTCAAACAACCGTAGTTATCTACAGATTAAGTTGCCAGCAAGGAAATTTATTTTTTCACCATATATTAGTCCTTGGGAAATATATTACTTGGAGCAGAATAAAATCCTTGTTTTTCACTATTATTGTTTGTTATTATTTAGGGGACATTAAGACAAGACAATGGTCAATAACACTCACTTTACAGCACTTGTGGGAGATGGGAAGTGTAGTATCCTATGAAGCAGGGTACTAAAGGATGCCCTGTGTGGTGGTGATGTGGCAGATACTAGTGTCATGTAAATTCAGTGGGCGTTTGCATGGCAAGTAACTTCCCATACAGAGACGGTGCTGAAGCTGGTTGAGGACCAATAACAAGACGGTCACTAATTTCATTGACCTGACTCTTGACAAGAATTAAGTAACTTGATGGTATTCCCACCTCACCAGTAAGGCACAGGGACTGTCACCAATCTCAAGGCTGCCTGTGTGCCTCACCAGTGGTAGCAGGGCTCCACCACATCAATGGCCAGACGGGCCAGCACCCCACGGAGCCACCCTGAATTCTTGACCTGCCTCTTACACGCCAAGCTTCAAATGTGAATTGGCACTTCTGGAAAAGATGGTCACTGAATCAGAATGAGAGTTTTTATTTCTAGAGGTGCAGTACTGTTATTAGTAGACTTTGCACAACACACAGTGGGCATCCTGGGTCATCAGTGCATATTTTAGTGCTTCTGAAGCCTCAGATGGTATCAAATTTATCATGGGCTATACTGGGTGTCAAGCAGCTCTGGTGTGTACCCATCTGACCTGCTCTGAGGAGGGCTCAACCTCCAGAAAAAGCAAGGTTGAAGGCCAGGGGGTTTAAATCCCATTCCTTTGCCCAGCTGAGACCTGTGTAGCCTCCACACCTCACCTAGCCAGAGCTGGGAACACTGCAGGTGGGTGCCCCCAGGTGCAGTGGGACCCCAGCACACCCGCAGCACGCTCCTCACCGCCTGGGCTTACCTGGTGTGTGATGGACGATAATGAGGTTTCAGCTGCCTTCTGAAGCAGAAATGCACACCACCACGGTGCAGCCGGTTCTGCTCCTGCGGTCATGCCTCCGAAAGGCTATCGATTCGCGCTTTCACATTTTTAAAAGGTCACGGCAATAATTCCATCTGAATCGTGCTAAGTGAAAATAGTTTGTAGAGGTAATAGAGTTCCCAGCCAGTCCCAGTGTAAACAAAAGACATTGTTTTTTGTTACTTTTTTTTTTTTCTTTTGGTATATTTTAATTACATTTATTTGCCTCACTCTCACATTGTATCAATGAACTATTTGTAAAGTTGCAAGGCAAGTGACCTTCAATGTTATGTGACTCCTGGTTCTGTGCAGAGACATCTCATTTTTCTATTATGTAAGATGTGCTGGAAGCGCTTATCATAATACAGTGCTCACATTAAAAATAAAAAGCGTTAAGAAAAAGAATCACCTTTTTCCCCTTGTCCTATCCTATATCTGTCAATTTTAATAAGAGAAAAATATCTACAGCTCTATGAGTGTGGTATTAAATGTGCTTGCTTTTTGTAAAATATCACTGTAGTTAAACAAACAGCCTTCTCTGGCTTGACCAGGAACAGATTGTTCCCAACAGCTCATTTGACAAACAGGCCATATAGTGCAATGAGTTAACTTATTATATTGCATAGTTAGTGCAGCCCAAGTGCCCTAGGAAACTAGGACAGGAAACTATGGATGCTATGGCATCAATTATGTCCATAGCTGTGCTGTAATTAGTGACTTTGTGTTCTGTCTGGTTTATGGGACTCACAACCAAGGCTAAAGTCATGGATGAGAAAGAGAAGGTAAGAGTTTAGGCACAGGCTGAGCCTTTCTCTCTTCCTACAGATTTTTCCCCCTTTATATTTGCTTTGTTTTAAATCATTTCACTGTGTCAGACATGTGAACATTAACAGAGCTACTGGATGTTCTCCCAGCTCAGCTTTATGCTTCCACATGAGGCTGCAGAGGAGCAGAGTGGTGCCACACATGGGGAGCTAAGCTTTCCACCCAGCAGCATGGGCTTTTCTGGTGATGCCCCATGTCTGAGAGGACACAAAAGGATATCCCTCCTAATCAACTGTAGCATTACTGGTAAGTGGCATATGTAGAGATGAAGGCTTAAGCGTACTTTGTTCCTATGTACATCTATTCAGTCCCAGTACAGTTGCCATCACTCACTCCACAATTGGTTGTTAATTTACTTTAATACCTGTGTCTGTAGCATGTAGAGCTGATAAATAGTGAGAAAGTATGTGATGGGTTATCTAACCTTCTTCATATAGATGAAGCACTACAGGTCTGAAATCCATTCATGCTCCCTGAACACAATGCCTTACTCTGGTTTTCTATTCATAGTGTTGTAAATTTGTCAGCCTAATGGGACACTTTGTAAGACGTTTTCCTTTTTAAGTGCTTTAATGGGAGTAGGTATTACATTGATCCAAAATCTAGCTTAGTGTTTCATATCGTGGAGTCTGGAATTGTGTAGCGAGCTGCATAAAAGTTAAGTGGTGCTTTGTTCTTCCCTTTATTTTAAGCTGAATTTTGCCAATCTAAAACTCAGCCTACTGTTTATATATGAAATAAAATCAGCACACAGTTTAGCCACCAAATTCCAAGGTCGTACCCTGTTTTAATTTGGTATAAACAGAAGTGGAGGTGGGAAGCAGGCAGAGCACATAGCCAAACACACATCTTTTTTCCCCTCTTTCCCTGAAGTGGGAGGGCTGTGGCAGTGGTTATGAAATAGCTGTGCCAGGACAGACCCAGCATATAATGAGGCCAGTAACCTGTTTTTTGACATCGAGTCAGTTGGGACACTGACAGGATAAGACTGGTGCAGACATGCATGGCACTTCCCTAAAATATTCCCCAGCATCCAATTTGCGGGTCAAGTGCTTCTTAAGCAGCAGCGATGTCTCTATATTTAGTAACACTGATGGATTTTTCTTCCCTGAAGGGATAAAAGTGAACTCAGTTACTCAGTGTGAATGGTGGCAAACTTTGGAGAAAATTCAGATCTGAGCTTCTGGTAATGTTGGAGGTTTGGGGTGAACAAGGCTTAGTACGAGCACAGGCAGACACGAGATAGAAAGGTTTGCCTTGGAAAACCAAGAGGTAGATGGGGACCTGACAGAAATGGCCAGTCAACAAACATCCTGCTCTGAGAGAGGTGGAAATGCCGAGATGCAGTCCGGCATTTCAGCCTGTGAAGTATGCCTCTTGCTGAGCTGCGTTGTGTTGCAGAGGGCATCTGCCTTGCACAGAGGCATCCTATGGCATGATTACAGGCCAGGATTGTCACTGCTGCTCAGACACAACCTGGGTTTCTGATTTCTCCAACCTCCCAGTATCATTCCTGATTTAGGAAGAGAAACCTTTTCCCTAAAGCTGTCTAAAGCAATACAAGTGAAATTTTCTGGAAAATGCAGAATCAGGGGACAACAGCACAAGAGGAAGGCTTGCAAAGCTGGTAACCCTTGCAGGTGCACGGGATCGCAGGAACCCCAGCACAATAAAGTGCTCTTGGTTCCCCAAGTGCCACACCAAAGCCTGGCTTCATGGATGGACACTGCCAAGCTCACACAGAACACCCCAGCCCTGCGCCTTTGCTGCCCACGCTGTGCCAGGGAGCAATTGCAGCCCTGCTTACAGCTCTCCTGTTCCTCTGAGTAACATCCATGTGCTGGGCTTCCTCTGCACAGGGCTGCTTTTATTCCAACGAAAGCTATCAGTTTGTGCCATTGTTTATAACAGGGAGGAAAAGTCATGTGCCATTGGGGAGGAAAAGTCAACACCAGAAATCTTTCCTGTACTGCATAACTTTTGAAATTTATCATGGCATGGATTTCTCCGAGGGCTGACAGTAAGGTGACAGAAGGAGCTGTCTCGTGGTTTCTCTCTCTCTCTCTTTTTTTTTTTTTTTATTTAAAGTTTTTCTTTATTCGTTCCCTGTGTATGAGAAAGCTCTATAAATAACAGCCACCAATGCAGACTGGTGCAATTGTTAGAGACACTTAACCTGCTGGCTGTAGGTGTCTTCTGAAGCAGCGTTTTTCCTCCCTTCTTAATCCAGGGACACCGATGCTGCCGGAGGAGAGGCAGCAAAAGTTTGGAGCATGTTGGTTGTGTACTTTGTGAACTTCTGCTGTGGAGAAATGTCAAGGTCAGAACATGATTGAAGAACCTTCTTCCTCCCGTGAAGTCGCTGTTCCTGTATGATATTGTTTTCCACTGTAGAAGGTTCTCTTAAAAATGAGGTTGAGATCCCTAAAGAAATTGCTTCAATCAGCAACAGTGCTTAATGACTGTTAATGGGAAGTGGAGATAGGATAGTAAGTGTTACTTTGATTAATAAGAGAACTGCAGAGAATTTAAATTGTGCCACTGATGGATTATTTTCTTCAAGCTTGATAAGCGCTTCTCATTTGTTCTTAAATTTGGTCAATACTGTTAAAGACAGCAAAATGAAGTATAATTAATTCTATTACTGCTACTCAGACCCAGTGTTACTGGGAAACAGATTACAATGCAGACAACAATGTTAGGTAACACTTCTGATGGTTTTATCATATGAAGACCGTTCAGGGCTGCAAAACAGAGAACCTTTTATCCTCCACGCTCAGAAACTGCCCAGCTCTCGTTGCCTTCCAACACATGTGTTGGTCTCTTTGAATCTACCATGGAAATATTTTCAGTGAAGGAAAAAGCTGACTGTGAAGTACGTAGGCAAAACAAGGAGCTCCACTTTATTTCTCACTTGATATAAATTTCATTTGCAGACACCGTGTCTTGTGAAATTAACCCCCCTGCATGCTGCTAGGGTCCAGCTCAGTGACCAAGTGCTAATCCAACATCAGTATCCAACAAATTAGCATAGACTCCGTGCTGTTGTACACACGAATCATCACTATGCTTTTAAACACACTTACTTCCATTATACAATAATGGAAGGGTAAATATGCTGAGAAATGCAGTTTATTCAGAGACTTTTGTACCAAATCCGAAGTCAGATTTTTAGGAAAAGGTGGCCAACAGCTTACCCATCCTGCTTCCTCAGAAGAAATCCAGGCTACGCGCAAAGGGATTGGGAAACAGTTCTGTGCTTTCATTAGAGGTAGCTGCAATTAGCACTTAATTTTACAGACTGCCTACTTCAAAGTCTATGCTTCTCCAATTCTGACTGCAGAAAGTCATTGTGTGAATTATTTCGAATTAATTTGAAACCAGAGTGTGTTGGCTAATAGTATAGTTATAAAATCAATGAAGGTCTAATTCTGTTATTAAAAATGTAAAGCTTATGTATTATGAATAAAGAGTTCATTCCTCCCAAGGATATTCCATAAACATAATTTCTAAAAATATTGGAAACAGAGAAAATGTATTTCAGGCATGAATTTGGGTGCAATGGTCTGTACTCCAGAGTGCAAGAATACATTAAAAGACTCTCAGGTTGAAGGTCATGTTTAAAACTTAGAAGCACAGAACAAAAAGCAGTGGCAATTCCCTTCCCTCTAAAAGTCTCTGTTTATAGCTCTGCCTGCATTCCACGCAGCAACAGCAACTGAACATCTTTCATTCACTTGACTTGTTTGCAAATGCTTGAGGGCTGCTCATAAGGAATGTATGCGTTGGTCTGATTGAATCATTCCTTCATTGATACTTTCTTTCAGGTAACCAGGGTGAATGCTGACCCTAACTGATCACTGGAGACACACTTTAATTTCCCAGGAAAGGATGTAAAGGATGCCATAATCTTTGCAAGCAGAGAGGCAGCACCTATCACGTATGGAATAGCAGCATCAAAGGGCTGATGGTCTTTGTCCTTAGGACAGCTGCAGAGCAGTCCCTGTAGCCAGTATACACAATGCCATGAGTTTGAAGGAGAAGGCTTTTAGATCAAACCAGCAGCCTTGTGCATCACTGCTCTTTCTGCAGAAGAGCATTTCTTCTAGGAGCAACTTTTTGAGAGATGGCAGCTGGCATCTTATACCGCCTCTGGTGCACCAAAACCACAAAGAAACTTTAAATCTTAGGTATTATCTCTGCAGAACTAACCAGAGATTTGGAGGCCAAATAAACCCTTCTCTCTCCTCATTTTTTTTTCTGTTATTCCATTTTAATGTCTGTCAGCTTGATAGAAACCCTCACATATGTCTGTAGGTGCATTATTTGTTTGTTGCTGCTGTTTTATTATGCATCACAATGGAAATTCTGCTGGCTAACTTGCTTGCAAAGTTGATTCACAGTGGGGAAAAAAATGGGAAAAAAAAGGTAGATCCTATATTCCACTTTACAACAACTATCCTCCAGAATTAAGGCCCATATGTTTGAAGGATTGTGGTGCTGTAAATGTATTTTTCTGAAGGTACTTTAATATGTTTGGTTTGTTGTAAGCCAATGTTTCAGTAATGAAAGAGAACCCTGCACGCACCAAAAGCCCTGATTAAGAGAGGAGTACAGTCTGCTACAGTTATGGGGGTACATGGCTATCATATAAGTTTATTAAATCACATAAAATTTCAATTTACACCATGAAAGATGGAGCACACAAAACCAATAAGTATGCCAATTTATTTCATGTATGAGTTTTATTGTTGATTGTGTTAAAGCTGCCATTTTCAGAAGCAGGATGATTTATGCTAGAACAGTCATTTCCTGTCTCTGTTAAATTTTGAAGAAGTTCATTACAGATTGAAGATAAAATGAAAGTGGTATCAATGCTAATAAAATGCTGATATAACCTTATGTATTGTTGGGAAGGGGGAAATACATACATGTATGTACAGTATATACATATAGACGTATATTTGAGTCCCTCTTCATTGTGAATATAGTTTTGTGGAAACGGAGTGATGCTGCCCTAGTGCAGTGTGTTTGGGCTTTGTTCTGCTGAGGGGAGGTGAAATTGCTTATTTTCAGGCCTTTTTTTCCATAATACTTCTAGTTTGGGTGTTTTTTAGTAACAGTTCTAACAATGTTTGCAAAGTCAAGATATAAAGTTAGATAAAGTTCATGAGTTCTCAGTTAAATGAAGCTGATGCTATCCCAGTATGGTTCCTCTTATTTCTACCCATGCTTCTGGAGAGCTTAATTTATTCCTTCCTTGCATATCAGAAAATACTCAGGGCATGGACAAAACTTGTGTTACTGTGAATGGATTACAAGTGGTGGATTTTCATTCTAGAATTTGTAGAATTTGTGCTATAAGCAAGAAAATTTATTTATTTATTTATTTATTTATTTATTTATTTATTTATTTATTTATTTTAATTATTTTTTTTTGCTGGCCAAGCTGAATTTCAGACTTACCTGGCTATTTTTTTTTTTTTTTTTTTTCCCTGGCTTCTGCTGTCATTCCTTTTTACCATCATATTCAAGATTTGGCAGGAGTGTCCCATTAATAGTGAGGTGAGAGGTGCCATCCTGCAAATACATGGCCAAGAACAGGGGAAGGAGTGAAGCAGCTGAAGCAGCCTCTTTTAAGTAAGAGTGAATTTAAACAAACAGGGAGGATGGAAATTCGTGATGGACATTTTTGGGAAAGCTGTTTTGGGGTTGGGAAGGACTTGGATGGAGCAAGTGGTCATTAGTGATCTTGAAGATGGTGTCTTTCTTTAATGAAGATGTTTTCAGCAGTGTTCTGGCATCTTTTTGGTCAGAGCAGTGATCCCAGAGGAGACAATAGAGAAGAATATACGTTGAAAACATAAAAAGCAATTGGGAGTTTTTTCTGTCACACTGTCAAGAAGAAGAATCTGGGAGACACTACAGCATAGCCAAAGCTCCTCTGCTCATCCCCTCAGCCCTTTTCTTCATCTTTTTCAGGAGGTGTTACCAATTATGTGGAGGAAAACCGGAAGAAACCACAGTCACTTTTCAAGATTTTACAGCCCTCCAAATCACGCAGAAGTCCCGAGGGCAAATGATGTCTGGGAGGAAAACTGCAGAGGGAAGGGGGAACAGAAATCCCTGTCTTTCAGTCTCTGCGTAGTCACTCTTGGCTGGATAGACACCTTTCTTCTTCTTGCTTTATTGCCAGTCATGCCCTTGGATGGCTATGTAGCATAGTCACAGCCACGGCGTAAGGCACTCAGCCCTTGTAATGCTTTTAAACTAACGAGGGTGCAGTGGATTAGTTCAGGATACATCACACCAAAAGGGCTCTGCATGTCATTTATGTGTGCTTCGTAATGATTATCACTTTTTGTATAGCCTGAACATAGCTCCACACCATTTTGGAGCAGGTTTGAGAATGTTATCACGATTGGCTTGCTAGGTGAAAGGCTTTTCTATTTAGTTTTTAATAGAGCAAAAGTGACTCTAAATTTGTTAATACTCTTTAGGTTATATAGGACAAATTACAGATAAGTGAATAAGTAATGAAATTTGTAATGAGAATTTCTCAAGTATGAAATGTTGGCACAAATTAATTGCGGGATTTTACAGCTATTATAGTTTATATCATAAATGCAAAAATGACTAGGGCTTTTTAATTACAGTAGGAACACACTAAATTTTTATGGAGTGCCATTTCGTTAAAGAGGTACTTTAAGCGTTAAGAGCAAATGCCATCCATAACAGTGAGCCCAGATATCTGTGCCACATCAAATAAATATGCTGCTGCTATGAAATTGTTCCTTAGATACTGTAATTGACACGAAGACTAATGAGAGTTCTCTTTTCACACCTTCAGTTTACTGTGTCTTCCCTCTTGGTCATTCCTTTTCTTAATTACTGTGTGCTTGCAGAGGGCCACAGCAAATCCCTTGGAAAAATATACAGGGCTTTTCCACTTACCCTTCAAAGCTGCAGTGTGAATTGCAAAACATTGGTGTCTCAGTAGAAGTTAATATTATTGTGGAAGGGAGGAGGGAGGATGGCTGGATGCTAATTCTTATTAAATATTTGATGTGTAGAGAAATTGAATACAGTAGAAACTCAAAGAAATCTCATTACTTCACGGAACACATTGCATGCTAACATAGAGATGACTTAGACTCAAAAACTAACAGGCAGATTTAGTAAGGAAGCAATGCCCTGCTGTTCTTTTCTATTAAAATAAGAAATCTACACATCCTCTGCTACCCTGCTCATCTAGACATTTCTCTGAGTCAAGAATACATTTTGAAAATTTCACTGCATACTCTATGCCTCCCCAGCGATGCTACGTTAAGCTTTTCCCCTCCTCTTCTCACTTGGCTGCTCCCCGGGCTGGCTGGAGAGCAGTAGGTGCTGCAGATCCTCCTCCTCCTGCGCCTGGCTCCAAGGGTCCCCCAGAGCCTCCTTCTCCAGCCAATAAAGATGATCCACTCTTAAGGACTGATGTCTTTACGTAGGCACATGAGACCGCAAACCCACGTCCTTCCTCGGTGCCTCCTCCAGTACACACGGTGTCACAGACTGCTTCCCCAGTTAAGGTCTCTAATCCATCACTCACAAGTCCTTAAGGGGATTAATTAATTTTAAAAATGGTCATGTTTCTACGTATGCTAAATGCCCTCCCTCAAGGACAAATGCTCATCTTTCCATTTGCACATCTCTCTTGATTCGGCTTGTTGGAACGTCTGGTTTTATGCCTTGTGTTAAAGCAACCCCAAAACCTCGCTCGCAAGGAATTGCAAATGAACTGATCATCAGAGAGCTTGCTCGTAATTAGCTGCTATCCTTTTCCTGAAGGTGAGTCTCACTGGAGTGGAGGCAGCATGCAAATACACTGTCATTGCATCCAGGGGCAGGTAAGAGAGCTCAGAGAAATGAGCTCCGAGGGGACCCCAGCCTGGTGCTGGGCTGTAACATCAGCTCTGGCACTGGATGGACAGTGTTAAATGTCTTCTTCTTAACCTCATAACTCATTTCTTCATCTGCAGGTTTTTATTGTGACCTGCTTTGTAAATTGCTTTCCCAAGTTATATTACAAGTGTGATCGTACAACAAAAATATGACAGGAAACATGGCATGTAAGCCGGACATTGGTATGCCTCTGTTCCCAAGACAGTGATGTTCAACGGGAAGTTCTCTGTCACGGCTGGGTGACCACTCATTCAGTGTTCCTTGGATGCAGGCTGGCACTTGATCCAGGTGCTGTTGACTAACATTTTCTTTGCTGCACCAAGGCTTTGGACGGTGTTTTTTGCTCCTCCTCCTCTCTTCTAAACCCATCACCAAGGGAGTCCTAACAAGGGAGTCTACTTCTGCATTGGGTTATTACTGGGGTGAGAAGCTGAGATTGAGTTATGTGAATTTAACTTAGCAAAAGCAAAGCAACAAAATATCTCCCAGGAAAAACAGGTAAGCTTCTGGGTCCTGATTCACACCAGTTTTCAGGGATTTAATGTACCTTTGATAGCGAAGACGCATCCCCCATGGCTCTGCAGTCTACCAGATCATCAGGTGGCCATCAGGTGGTCATGGGCCTGCTGGTGCTCTGGTCTGACCTGTTGCACTGGGTTGTATACCCAGGATTGTTCCAGCTGATCCTCATCTTACAGCCCATTTCTGTGAACTGGGCAGGTTCTACAGACTCTGTTAAAATTCCCTACACATTTTCCACAGAACAGAAGAGTAAAATGCTGCACATCCCCTCTCTTCTGCCTTATCCAGTCAGTTCCTACATTCTTATTTCAAGACTTGTTAAGAATCTCCCAAACTTGCTCATTCTGTGAAAACAAGTCAAGGTTATTTAAGTCTCGCTCCAAAAGCCATTTGTCTGAAAGATTTGTCATAAATATGCCATTGTTTTCCTAACTGAATTTCCGGGAGTCCTTCCTCTTTTTCTCTCTTTCTGGTTTCTTAACTGAAAAAAAAAAATATAGAGACAACAAAACTACATTAAATACTGTTCATCTCCTGTTCGGATGTAAAGAACAACTGAAGCTGCTGGTGGGGTGACAGGTGGTCTGTGCCAACTGTGCTGGGTGGCACAGAGCTGTGTGTGCTCCAACCTGATCCTATGAAATACCTCTCCTCCTCTTTTTTCTGTGACAAGAGCCACACAATATCATGGCCCAGTAAGACTCTGATTTAATAGGGATAGGGTTAATCTAGCCAAATAATGGGAAAGAAGCTAAACAATAGGAAAAGAGCTAAACAAAAAGCCACACCCAGATTACAATTGCAGTTGTACTTATCTTTGCCTGAAACATACATCTCATCAAGGCAGTTCCTGAAGGGTCTTGCTCTTTTCCATATGAATACAACAAAAGAATACATATTCTTGGCAGATTTCATTAAAATAGAAAGAAGAGATGGCTGCTGAAATGCTCTCATTGTAAATGAAGGGCTTTATGTTTACACAAAAACCACTCCTGGAAAAAAAGTAATTTTGTTAATGAGATATACACATATCTCCTGGGAAGCCTTTCATTGCTAAGACACTGTTTCAGATCCAGCCCAGATCTACAATAAAAAGCAATAGCAACTAGCTGAAAAAAGCTCATGGTTCAGCTAGTACTCCAGTAGCAGAGAAATCTATGCTGCACACCCACCATATCAGATGGCAGTGATGTACAGTGTCAAAATGAGCAGTGGTGTTGCACGAGGAGCTGAAACCCAGTGAAGAGTGAGAAAAAGAGGAAAAGAGGTGCAGTAAATGAAAGCCCATGTGGCTGTGTACAGAATTCTGCTTTCCTATAAGGCAGCTACCAGATTTCTTCCTACTAGGAAGCTAGGTTTACACTGACATGTCCCAATAGCCTTTGGATTTTCCCCAGGACTCCTGGGATCATCCAGCTGTTGTAATGCACTAGATGATCTGCTAGATGCCAGACCCATCACAGCTACAGTGTGTGCTGACATGCAGATGTACTGCAATGCAGCGTGAGAGGTGGTCATTTCTTAAAGTCCTATTTTAAATATGTCAACCCTAATCCCAAACTGGCCTGATTTGCATTCTTTGGCTTCCTTTGAAATCACAAAGTCTTTAATCTTTATTTTGAGGAATTCGACCAGGATTTTCACTGGTCCTTTTTCCTGACCTACCTTGCTTGGCCACATCAGAGAAGTTAAGGGCTAAGTAGGCATGCCCATTCAGCAGTGGTGCTCCAAGACAGACTTTCAGTGTACTGGAAAAGCAGACATTTGTTCTGCTGCTGCCTTGCTGAAATGTTCCGTGGAGAACTCTCTCAATCCAGCTGCTGGTGCCTTTCATGGGTACCAATTAAATTTTTATATAATGTTTTATACCCATAAATATACTCTACAGACTTGCACATAATTCCTTTGCTACTTAAACTGCTTTTCAAAGTCCTTTTCTGCAGGCTTATCTTTGTTTAGCTTGTGCTGATTAAAAGGCGAGATATATTTTTAATAGGCTATGTAGTACCACAGAATACACTTCACATAAGAGAAAAAGAAATGCAGTCAAACTTTTCTTATTCATGTTGAGTAGAAGACATTGAATTAATTCAGCTAACCTTCCTTTTGAATAATTAATAGGATTTCCAGGGTTCTGAATACGTTAGGGACAAGGATTTTTTTTGGACAAAGAAGGTTCTTGAATGGTCAAAACTTTGACTAGAAGTAAGCAAAACAGCATAAAAAAAGAAGATCTGCAGAAAGCTAAAAGTCTAGAACTTAGGACTCGGAGTTCAAGATTTCTCTAGAAGTAATTCTGAGACTTTTGGGGCCATAAATAGCCTGGAGGATGTCAAAGAGAGCAGTGCCAAACCCTCTGGGTAGACCCCATCCCGAAAGTGCCAGCAGGAATATTTCCATAGAGAACCTGATTTTCTCTGAGGAATCTTGCACTTCTTTTTTAGCGCAGCTTGTTCCTCTCTGTGGACTTTTTTCCCCTCCACAAATAACACTTAATTGTTTGTTTTCCCTGTAAACAGAGACGAGAGCCATATTGCACCATAAAAGTAATGTTGTGTGGGTTCCCATCTCATCAGCTCTCCATGACTGCTGTGTCATGCCTGGGTAGTTTTCAAGTGCTACTACAACGTGAGAAGACATTGCGCAGAAATCCTGGTGATTTATCGGAAATAGGTAGGCTGTTTCTGCATAACATAGGCTCTGTGGTCTTGAGGTCATCTCTGTTCAGATGAGAGGCGACCTGGAGCTGGTTGTGACTCCTGGGGAGGACAGAGCCCTGATGCATCATACTAAGAGGGTATAGGAGTACTTTTTCCAGTCCACCAGTGGAGAGTGGTCACAACAGCTTACCAAGAGACCAGGCTGGCCTGGAGAAGCATAGGTGGTTGTGATGGGAAGAGCAGCTGGTGTGTAGAGACAAAGTGTATCGGGGGAAGGAAATCGTTGGTTCCAAAATGATAAAGTGGGCTTTAATTGTCCACATCCCAATGCCTGGGGGAGCACTGCCAGGGAAACTAGAACAGACGGAAATGCTGCTGACATTAGAATAATGTGCTGCATGCGAAACCGCTGCAGAAACAGTTAAATGGCTCCTTTGCCAAGGCCACAGAGTGAAATGTTACTACACCATGGGGCGGATTAAAATATGCATTTTCTCCTAATTGAGCACAGCGGACTCAGCTGGAGGTCCTGTCAGGAGAAGAAGAATAATTTGTCACAGCAAGAAATGTATAACTTGACAGAGCATCTATTAGGCAGTACAGTAAAAAATAAAGTAGGACTTGTGCAGGTTTCCTTTATGCCCCAAACCATTCGGTATCGGCATCCACATGCTGTACGTGAGTCTAAGGCTGGCTGGCAGTGGACCAGCCTGGTTTTACAAAGCTTACTACCCTCATGGCTATCATAGCATTATGATGAATAGGTTAAAAGTCTTCCAGGATCGTTTGTGATTGTAACAGCCCCATAAGCAGCAACTATCTGCTCCCCACCATGCATTTAGCTGGGTAGAGCCAACAGAGCTCCGTAATGTAATAGCTCATCACTCTTGGAGAAAACATTTACGGGAATAGTGAAGTAGTGGTTTGAGGATGGAGGTAAGTTCAGTGAAGAGCTGGGACTGGGCTGCCTAGCAAGAACCACACTTTCTTCCTTTGGTAAATATTGTTGTTGTGAGAAATGTAAAAACAGGCTCCATGAAAACATCATGGGCAGGTCAGGGCTGCTCCCCAGCCTCTGAATTTTCTCTAGTCCTTTCTTCCTTTGTGTGCTTTTATTTATACGTATAATTTTCAGGGAGAGCTGTCCTGTCCTGGTTTGATGCAGCTTTTTGCTGATGGAGCCCCCTGGTCCCACCTGTGCAGCTCCACCAAGCACACAGCCCACAGCTGCCCTAGACAATGTTACTCTGCAGCCCATAGCAGGGACCATGCCTGTCGGCCACCCGGCTTAGAGATAAAACAGCTCCATGCTGTTCTTGCCCTGCAGCTTTTACAGCATTTTGCATGGTTGGGTGATGCACAGACACCCAAACTTCAGCTCTGCCCACTGTTTTGCAGCACTTTGCAGAGTGCTGTGCTGAACCAAAGGGAGCAGATCCCTGACTGGGCTCCACAGAAGCAACCTGTCACAGGCATCCTTGAGGCTGTGTGGCAGTTAAAACCAAGTAACTTCTATTCAGGCACATGCTTTTTATCTCCCTGGAAGGGAGAGCTCTGACTGACAGGGTAATTCATCATTCACCTGATGCACGAAGAAGAAGTCGCCTGAAGGAGCAGAGCCACACACATTATTTTCACACTGGTGGGTGCGTATGGCCTGCCTGAGATCCAGTGTTTTTAAAAGTTTCTGTAACCCTAAAAAAAGAAATTCTGGATTCTCTAGGGAGATGTCACCAGGAATCTATATAGCGTGCCATAGCACGATGAAACAAATCGGTGGGCAGCCATTTCCAGAGTGGGCAGCCATGCTTCGAAGTGGTAGGAGGAATGACTTGCAGGGAAAACCCCTACAACACCAGGAGGGAGGCCTGGAAAGATCAAAGGACTGCTGAAGAACTGCAAAAGATCCCTATGCCTTGCATGAGCAGGTCACTGCTGCCCACGTTTTGCTTTGCAGAGCGGTTGCAGGGCTGGCTCTGACCACACGTGCTGGGATGCTGACTGGGGAATACCTGCCCAGCACGCTGGCCAGGGCTGGTTCTCTGCAGTGTCTTCAGCGATCCCAGTCCCTCAGTGGGACTACCTTGAAAAGTCAGCTGGGGATGCTGCTTTACAGGTCACCTGGGTTGCTTCCAGCCAGGGCAGGGGAGAGGAGCTGCGGGTAGACTGTACTCACCCTGGCTGCAGACAAGCATCCCACTCTGGTTCTTGCATTGGGCCATGGGGTCAGCAGTTGCAAGGCCACCTGATGAAATAAAGCCAGCCCTCACCACAGGCAGTCGCTATGCTTGGAAGGCTCTACATAGGACTGCTGAAGTAAGTGGTGTATGGCAGGATATGCTAGGTCTCCCTTGCAGGAGAAAGCCTGAATGCATGCTGCCTGCTGCCGTGATACAGGTACCCCATGTTACTCTCTGTTGTGCTTAGGCTAAACAGCAGCTGAGGCCATAGATTGTGCTGGTTTTATTTCTGTAGTCATTACATCCAGAAACTTGTGTCAAAGCTCTCTACCTCCTTGCACTACCCCCGACACACAGTACGAAGTCTGTCTCTGTCCCAAAGACACTACAGGTGGCAATGCTCATTTGCAGTCTGTGTGATTCCTCGTATCTGTACCCACAGTACAGCAATGGGGTTGTGTTGTGGGATTTCTGCCCTGTCTATTCCCATTTGCATGTTCTGCAAAATCCGGCTTCAAGCTGTGGCTTTTCCTGAGCATCAGTTTCCCTTACATACTGGGCTAACAAATATAAAAAGTTCTTCACCCTTTCCTCACCTGTGCTTTCCTCCTCATCCATTTCTGCTAACTCTTTTCTCTATAGATGGCCTTCAGACAGCCACTGTGAAAAAATAAACAAAAGCTCAAAGATGGTGCTTGCTCCCCTTATGCAATTCCTGTAGTCCAAAGTGGCATGGTATGGTGAGATGAGTCATGGTGCCATTGATGCTTCTGGATAAGTAAATGACCAGACTGAAGATGTAGAACTGAACCATTCACATTTCCTCAAGTCCAGGGTCATGTGAAACAAGCCAAATTTAACTTCTTTGCAGTGGCAAGGGACAGGGTAGGCTCATAGACTACACAGGTCTTCCCTGTGCTACATCTGTCATGGAAGTGGATATGCTGATTTTTGCTGAGCAGAGCTTGGTAAAAGTGTAGTAATGCTGGGCTAGCTGGAACCACACAAGGCCAGTAGTACCTGAGAAATGGATCAACAGCAATACTTACATTAATTTTTCCTACCTTTACTTATTTTGATGCAGACTTTCTATGTGTTTTGCAGGATCTCCCATAGATCAGATCTTTCCTTATCCCTTTTTCTGAGGGGTATTTTTCCTACTCCAGTCCTGTGGGTGCAAACTGAAAGGAATTTTTGTAGCCTTGAGGCCAATTCCCTCTACATTCAGATCCTAGAGGCCTCAAGGTCATCTGGTTTTACTTTCTGGCTTTGCTGGACATTTCAAATTCAGACCCAGAAATCTTGTATCTTAGCCTGTTGTTATCCTTGTACTTATTTCTATGCTACGAGCAGTTACCCTGAAGTGTTTCGGTATTTACCAGAACTGTCTAATGTGGTGTTGCTGTGATTACCCACTGTAGAAACTTGGCCCTTTCATGCCAGGATAGTTTGTCCTTCAGTATTTGGAAGTGTTGCTTAATATGTGGTCAATTTGAAACACTTCTAATTATATGTTCCCTTAGTTTCTCCTAATAAGATGGTGGTCTCCCCAGCCATAATAAAATCCAGCCATCAAAGTGAGAAGCAGACCCTATTTTAATTCCCATAAAGCCTCTTTTTTTCAGGCTTTCCAGAAGTGATTTTTGACTTAGCCTCTTTCTGCGTTTTACTGAAGCAATCAATTCTTATTTCTTTTCAGTCTACTTCATCAGCTAATGAGAATTGCTACCTCACTGCCTTTTACCTTCTCTACTTTTTAAATAATGCATATCTTTCAATGCCTGCGTCTGAGACAAGACTACTATTCCATTGTGTTTCCATTGTTTTTGTAATATCCTTTTTCTTTTGTTCTGGACCAGGGATTCTACTTCCTATATATGTCTGGTCTTAATGCACAGCATTTCTCTTGATTTTCTCTGTTTTAATCCAGTTTTAAATAGCAAATTTCATTAAATGTATCACACAAACATTTATTCCTCTCTTCAATATTATTCCCATATTCTCCTGATGCCCATTCCTCTCCCCTTCTGTGTCCTATTTCCCACTGCAATAATCTTATTTGTCTGATTTTGCTTTTTCCTGTGCATTAGAATCAGGCATGGAGATTAAGCGAGTCTCCCAACCTCCTCCCCTCACTTTCTAGTTTAAAGCTCCTATCACTCATGTCACGACAACCCTAGGAGTTATTCACATGGAGTCCATTCCCAAGAGCAGTCCCCACCCTGTGAAACCCTTTTTGTGGTCGTATATCTCAGAACCTTGCTCACAGCAGAGGCCCATAAACCATGGGATTATTTTACCTCTCAGGTTATGCATTTGCTCTTTGCCTTCTGAAGATCACCTGTAACCTCATTCATTTCAGCATTTATGAATGCCATCCCTGACCAGCTCAAATTGACTATGGCAGTATCATCTGGCCCACTATGGAGGACAGCCAATGGATTTTCTTCTGTTCTCATCAGGATCTTTTCAGCCCTACAGCACTTTTTACTGTTAGCCATGAGTATCTATTCTCTTGTCTAAATCTGACTTTGATGAGTCTTTCCTATTATTCTTAATAAAAATCATTGGTCACAAAGACCTTCCTCTTACTATTAGCAGAAATGCGCGCACAGTCCTCTGACTTTTCTTTTTCTCATACAACCTCCATCCTATGGGTCATCCTTGTTCTTTCTTCTTTGCTTCCTCTTCTCTTCTGCTCAGACAATGCCCTCCTCATCTTATCACTTGTATCTTCATAGTCATCTTTTTTTTTTTTTTTTTTTTTTTTTTTTTTTTAACACATTGAAGCAAACCTGTGCCTCTTTTTATTTCTTCTCTATTAGATGGTCTTCTTCTCTGTTTCTTCTCCCATGGTCACAACTTCCACAGGCACCATCATCTATTGATCTGTCCTGAGTACCAGAAGTGATCTAGAGAGTCTCACTCATCTCTTGTCTCCATCACATGTTTAAATACCCTTCAGAAAGCCACCTACATGTCAATATCACATTATCCCTCTGCTTGACTTTTGGAGTATCATACTTGCAATCTCTTCCTCCTAACACAGAAGAAAATTGTATTCCCTCTCCCACTGCCAGGAGACACCTATCAGTGGGGCTGCAGAGGTGGAGCTCAGGACAAAGCTGGACTACATGGCCAGAAGTGTGCTTAAGGGCTGTCTCGAAGAGTGAAGGCTGGGGCAGAGAGAGGGTCTCAAACACTTTCCCTTTGCTGTGTTAATTGTCTCAGTGCTAGCAGGAATAAGAAATACTAAAAGTTTATTTTAGACACTAAATCAAACAAATGTGCTATATGCACAGTTCAGGAATTAAAAATCAAGTAATACATCTTGGAAATGTTTTTAAAAATGTTCCATTTAGTGCCATTACAGAGATTTTTTTTTTTTTTTTGAGTTGGGTTCCTCTCTGTTATTAAACACATTTGCTTGATTCTAAGAAGTCTGTTTTTCCTTCCTCTGATCCTACTATCTGCTGTTTGCATCGCCACAGTCTGTCACACAGGAACCAGGTCTCATGTCACAGACACACGATTATGCCTTCAGGTAGGAGCAGCAGCTAATCCTGCTCCCATTCCCCTGCTTCCACCAAAGGGAAACAAAGCACAGATGAAATACTGACAGAAGGAATGCATGCAAGGGAACTGATTTGTGGCATATTATATCATTATTATTCTTATTAATATGACATTACCACTTTTCAGTTTGTTTCAATAACGAGATATTTAAGTGATGGTGTCAAAATATTGACAACATGATAAATATTAGATGTATCCTAGCCTGAGAAGGATCAGCAGTGTGCTATGCAACTTCTATCCTTATTTATTTTTTTTTCTTTCCTCTTCTTCCCTCCTCCCTCTTACTCCCCAGCTGCAACATTAAGCAGTTGGGTTGCTCTTATCTTTCTGCTTGTGCATGTGTGTGTTTCTAAATGGATAGCTTCCACTTTATGACACACTTGAATTACACAAAGGAAAGAAACTGTCCTACTTAGAAGAACACAAAGGGATTTTGCAAGGGAAGTATTTAAAGAGGGATATGTCAAATTAAATAAAGACCATTGTTAAACATTTTTCCTCTGTCAAAGCTTTAGTTCTGAAGAGAGTCTAAATTTAGACTGTGAGTTGGAGGTATGGCTTCGTGTTGCATATCAGGTCCTATATTTGGAAGAAAGATTTGCATTGCGGAAGTGGTCTAAGGAACTTTTAGAGAAATCCTGAGTGCTTTGTTTCTGTCCTCCGAGAAACGTGTTTCTTGTTGTGTTTTGCCATGGTGGTCACCCTTAAGGGATGGTAAAGGATACACCAAATTACACTCCTAAGGCAAGTAGCTTTTCCTGATGCAGTCCAGTAGTGGCCCAAAGCCATGTGGAGTTCATAAATGATGGAAAGCTGTTTCTGCTCAAGCTGGTGACAAGGCTGGTCTGGGCTCGAGATACCTGCACAGGTCACATATGAGAATCTAAACCAATGTCCCTTGGTGCTTGGGCCCAGTGGTGAACCAAGACTGAAAGCTCCAGAGGTTGCTTCCATCAGAGGAAGAAATTCATGGGATCTGCAGTATTTTACGCCAGTCCTCAACTTACACAGAAAACAGAAACTAGTTCAAAAGCTGAATCAAATAACAAGAGGGTAAATCTTCTTTCTCAGTTGCATGTTTCTTTCAAGCAGCATTTGGTCAAAACAAACAAACAAACATACCTCTGCTTTTGTTAACTCTCAGTACTTGTTTAAGCAATGTCCATTTTTATATTCATCTCCATTTCCCTTCCAGCTTTCCTCACAAGTGCCATTCACAGCAAAATACCCAGTGACAACCCCTCCCTGCCCAGCTCCAGAGCAGCTGCTTGAACATGCCAGATCAAGCTCCATCTGGACATGAGGATGTGAGCTGGAGTCCACCTTGGAGCACCCCATAGTGGAGGTGTTTCCTTTCGGAGGGTGAAATGGAGACACAAAGCAGTGGAACACTCTCCCAGCACCTCGGAGCCAAAGACAAAGTTTCCTGAATCCTTGTCTCTGGGGCCAAGCCCCATCCGGGTGGGCTGTGGGGACAGGAGGGACCTGTAAAGCTGTGTAGGAGGAAGGAGTCCATTTCTGAGCTGCTCTTAGGGACAATCTACATATCATTAAAACTCCTGTGCCATCTGAATGCATAACGGTACTTTATCAACTAAAACTTCTTTATTTAATCAGTTGATTTAATTATGAGCTAGTTAATTGAAAAATTCATGGTACAAGTTCTGAAGGTCAGGATACTCAGAAGTTCAAAGAAGTCTGAAGCATTTGTTTCACTCGGGCTGTGACACGCGGTGCCGAATTACAGAAATCTGCTCTGATTCAAACTGGCAAACTGATCCTGGGACTAAACAACTGAATTACCAAACAAGAAGACAATTCACTTCCATCCACGAGGTGCGAATGCATCTCCTGCCAGCCGTGGTTAGCTGGTGATTGATTTATCTGTATGTTGTGGTTTCCAAAAGACCCAAGTAGTAACTACTCTTGCAGAAATGCCGTTAGCAGTGTCCTGTCAGCCCTCTCGGGGACACGTCCGTGTTCGTGCAACATGCTGGATTGATGGGCCTGCAGACTGCAGCTCCCCCTCAACAGGAGAGATGCTGAGGGTGAAAACGGCCCCAGATTCCCACTGCTGGGTGGTCACTGCACTTCATCAATGCAGGAAGTCTGCTTCCAGAAGCTGGCGAGGCCAGGTGGAGTCTCTGGGCAGGAATTTATGAGCCCGTGGGTGTTGCAAACCTCAGTTTCCCTCCCAGGACAGCACAATTTAGCCAGAATCAAGAACTTTCTCTGTTGTTCCCGTTTTAGGACAGTCGTGTACATATCTGCTGGGATATTTGAGTGTCCATGAATGATTAAACAGCAAAAATCTCAGCCAAAAGTCAGTGGGCTTTGGGCAGGTAAGGACTAGTGGAAATCCTGGGCTTTGGAAACTTAGTGCTGCTACAGAGATGTGAGTTCTCTCTGTGTTCCCACCTGTATGTATGATCAGAGCAGTCCTGATATCCTGCATGTTGGCGAAACCTGGGTCACTTCAGGCTTTGTGTTTCCATCCCATCGTAACAGGATTTGCCATGCCTATCTCAGCAGAAGGGTGGCACCAGCCCACCTACAGGTGCTTAGGTCCAGCCCACCTATGCATTTATGTGCTCTAAACAACATACTTGTACTTTAAAGAACGTTTTTGTTTTTAAAGCAAGTAATATGTTACATTTGGCCCTTGTGGCTGCAAAGTACTTTTAAAAACATGCAACCAACTTAACGTTGTTTTCCTGAATCTGCCAGTGGCCTTAATTACTAGCTCTTAGGGGCTCAGCTTCTCACAGACTTTTCAATGATAGCAGGGTATTGACTTAAAAGCCCTACAGTGGTTCTGTCTGTCTGTCTCTGTCTCAACTTTGATGTTTTAATGGGAAGAAAAAGGGATATGAATCAAGTCAGGAGTAAAAAAAAAATAGAATAATAAAAATGTAGGGGAAGAAAGTTTAAGAAACAGCAACTGCAACATGAAACAAATGAAAGGGAAAGAAAAAAAAAAGAGGAAGGTAAAGAAAATGAAGCAAAGGGCAAAACACGTGAAAAACAAAAAGGGCAAAAAACTCACTTGCATATATAGATAGGTGAATACTTCTTCCTGAGGGATGCTGCCTTTAAGAAGAAAGAAATGAATAAATAATAACTATGAAGTCATTTGATACTGTTAAAAACAGTCTGGGAGACTGTCCATTCCAGAGACTCTCCCTGGTGCCTTGCTGCACTTTGGAGACTTGCTCCCTAATGTTGCTTACCGGCAGAGCTGGTTTTCCCCTTCAACCTGCTCTAAGAGCTCCCATACTGCCCTGGATGGCGAGGGGTCGGCTGTGCTGTTAGCAGCACACACCCACGCCACACAGTAGCTCTGCAAATGCACCATAACAGAGTGGGGTACAAAACCCTGCTGTGTGCATCATTGAAAATGGAAAAGTTTGCTCATAGCTGTGTTATATTTGACAATTGGCCTAATGAAGCAACAGAAAGAAAAGAACAAGGTAACTGATGTGGCGGAATAGTTTTCATATTTTGCTCAGGTTTCCTATCTCTCATTATAGGCATTTATGAGAATTGAAAAGCACATGAAGATTCAGAACATATTATTTGGAACAATAAATGAGTATAGGTAATAATGTACCACACACTCAAAAACAAAGTAAATAATTGTTTTCCAATTTAATGTTGTTTCTATCACTCCTTGGATGAAAATACAGCTAATGTACATTTCAGGTGTAAGTTCAAGATATACATGTGCAACCAAGCAAAGGTTTATTTCTAACTTACCATCTGCTTCTAGTGAGGTTACATTGTTTTTTTCTGCATTGTGTGGTTGCATTATCTTAATAAATGATTAGTTGGGAGATATTATTTTCCTTTAAAACATGTGACAGCAAAACAAGTTTTTAATAAAGTGTTTTGAAAAAGCAGCAGACTGAAAATAACTGGGCAAGAGTTCAAACTGGTAATGAACTGAAAATGCCTCTAATTATATTGAATTTACAAGTAATAGGGTGAAGCAATATTAGAAATTACTTCTGACTGAAATTCAGTGCCTAAAGGCTGAGAACGTTCCCCTCAAACTTCCAGAGACCAAATAAAAATGCTGTATCATTACTCGTTTTAAATTTCTGACACTTTGAACCTCAAAATGAATGACAGTGGGCTGTCTTCCTGAAAGCAGGCATGCCGATAAATGTGCCACAAAAGCTAATATTTTTCTCAAGGCAAGATTTATTTTTGGACTTCAATTTAACCTGTACGTGTAGCATTTGCTGTAAGTCAGCC
Source organism: Aythya fuligula (assembly GCF_009819795.1). Lineage (NCBI taxonomy): Eukaryota > Metazoa > Chordata > Aves > Anseriformes > Anatidae > Aythya > Aythya fuligula. Next base: position 35,358,819 of record NC_045560.1, on the reverse strand, counting down.
TGGTTGTGTGTAATGCCAGGCTTAGTATGTATTTAAACCCCTATTTTTACACTGGGCTTCAGCTCCGTTGATCTCGACAACGCTCATCACCAGACCAAATCTCTGTGCCCCTTGCCAGCAGTTTGGGGCTCAGTCTTAATCTTTGTATGAAGTCATTTTGTATCAAATGTATAAATAATTAATGCGTTGCTTATGGAAACACCATCAGATTAATTCCTTTAATAACAAAAACCCATAGATAAATAGAGGTTGGTCTGGAAAGCGACCCTTTTTTTTTTTCCTTTTTTTTTTTTTTTTTTTTCTGTGACCCTAAATTAAATCCTGCGTTGACCAGAATGACCATTAATCATTGCGATCAGATTGCTGAGAGAATTACCAAGCGGAGTCAGTTTAGTCATCTCAGTTTGCTTTCTACCGGAAAGAGGCACGGGGTTTATATGGCACAAACGACACCATAAGCCCATGATTAGTTTTTGCAGGTCAAGGCTGATGTATATTTGTGCAGCAGCATGGACCTTGTCTGTCTGTAGTGCTCTTGAACCTACCGCTGATAAATAAAGGATTTCTTCCCCCAGCATGGGTAACCTCACTTTTTGTGTCATAAATAGGTTTTAAAATGTCTTAGAGCTGAAAGTATGAAGAAAGGGTATGCTTGTGGGTCAGGCAGAGTAAACAAGACTGCTTCACAGAGTCCTCTGGAGTTTAAATATGTTTGTATACCACAGGGAAGGAAAATACAGGCTTCAGGTCTGCTTCCATGCCTACTGCTACTCCACTGCTATCAGCACAGTGTGAATGAAAACACAACCGGGGAGAAAATATTAAAAGACATTTAAAAACTTGTCAGAGCAGTTATTAGGTTAAGTAACGTTCTCTATAACATTCTCTCTTCATGGATCAGCTTTCCTGATGAGATCACAGCAGGTTAATGCAGGAGAGAGACAGAGTCAAAATCTGAATCAGAAATGGAGAAGTCCATCATAACAAGGAATAACAGAGAGTTCCTAACATAATGAAACTATGTCGATCAGATGTATTTCATCTTTTCCATGCCTAGGACAATATTTTGGCAGTACTACTAGGAATGAAAAAGATGCTACATGCAGTTCATCAAAGTCAGTATCTTGACTCTTACATGGCATAAATGATAAAAAAGAAAAAGCATTTTTATTTTTTTTTTAAGTTGGACTTTGGGACTTTGGGGAATATACCTTACAGGTCCAAGCTAGAATGAGTTACTGTCATATCCAGGTCTTCTTGCTTGAGAAAAATGTTGAATCAATACAAAGGAAAAGTGCTAAAGGGAAGGGGAAAACTGCCACCCAGGAATCAGATACCTGTGGTGATAGTTATCACAAGACATAGACGGAAAGGCAGTTCCCATATCACCAAAGGGTTCCATACTTCCTAAAGAAAATATTACAGGATCTGTTTTGTAGGAGAAATGTTACAGGACCTGTATTATAGAATGTGTTGCAGGACAAAAGATCTGTCACCTGTACCTGCTGGCATTCCTCCTACCTTCCTAGCTGCACCTCCCTTTCCTGATGTTTCCAGATGACATGCCTTTCAGCTGCTACTCTATGTGATGCTGTAATGTACCAGCCCTGCCAAAAGAACATATATGGGAGATGGCTGGTAGGATGGATCTTTAACCTGTCAAATTTCAGTTATCTGAGTCTTCACCTCATGCTCCAACAAACACGTTCACATTGTGCATGTGTATGCACATGTATATGCACAACTTTAACATGGCCAAAGTGCTACTGCACTCCTGTAAAGGCTGGGGTGAATATCTATATGTGTGGGTGAATATATATTCAAGTGGGGTGAATATCTATATTAGAACAGAACAGAACAGAACAGAATAGTTTGGTTGGAAGCCGCCTCTCAGCCTCCTCCTCTCCAGCCCAGACAACCCTGGTGTCCTGAGCCTCTCCTCACAGAGCCCATGTCCTCTTCATGTCCTCTTACCAGCTTTAGTGCCCTCCTATGGGCACATTTGAGGACATGAACACTCCTTGTTCCATTGTGGAGCCCAGAACTGTGCACAGTAATCAAGGTGAGACCGCACCAGTGCTAAATCCAGAATCTACCCAAAGTGTTTTTATCACCACCACCACAGCTGTTCTTTACAAGAAACATTTATTCTAGTTATGAATTCCAGCTGATAGGAAACTGCTTAAAAACCATCCCAAAGATCTGCACACTACGAAATGCCTCTGCACAAGTGGGGGCAGCCTGTGGCAGGACTGCATTCTGTCCTTGACAGACTGGATGCAATGGTGAACAAAATTTCTGTGGCTATTTTGTGGTACCCTGAGCAGGTCCTTCTCCTTCCTGCGTGGTGCGATGGAAGTGGCACACACTGATCAAGCAAAAGATGTGGCAGTGGGTATTCTTCATCAGACTGTCGCATGCAGCGCAGTGTGACATTTAGCATGTTTAGTTATAATTCAGCGCGGTGATGCCAGCCAAATTAGTAACCTGCTTTCTGGAAGCCATTTAATAACAGTCACAAATGGCCCGAGGAAATCCCCGTCTGTACTAAAGACAATTTAACAGACACAGATGTGTTCATCTATGCAGAAACTTCAAAGGAAGCATTTTCACAAATAGGCGCTGCTTGTTGTCTTCCTGGTGGCATTTGTTACTGCTTCCTGCGACGCGTGTTGTCTTGTCTTATTGGAGAATCGCCCAGAGGGAAGGGAGGGAAGGGCCACCCCTTCTTCTTGCTAAGATCCAGAAAGTCCAGACCAATTTTATATTCCCCTATTCTATTAATACAGAGATATGTTCTTAGAAAGCATCAACTAGAAAGGCTGGTGCACCATACTGCATTTTATACACAGGGCTATTGCTTCGTCATTCGATATAAATTAGGAAACATTTCAAAAAATGAATACAAACCCAAACAATCATCTTAGTGTACTTTTATCTGAGATTACTTTTTTATCTAGATACAATATCTATATTTAAAATATATGAAATGTAAGTATACTTAATGTTCAAAGTGATATATGATAAAGATAGGAAAAGGTGAACTCTTGATATATTACAAGTCTTTCATACCATGAAATAACTATTGCCTATTATTTTACTCCTGACATTTTTATTTTTAGGGGAATTTCACTTGATTTGTATTGCTGACACCACTGATATGTTGTTTCCAGTGACCTTACATCCAAAATCAGTAGGGTGTGACATTTGATGGCCCAGATAAAAAACATTAATGGTAGAAGAGAGGGTTTATTTTCCTGGTCATAAATTAAGTTTAAATAACTCAGAATTTATTTTAAACTCTTCAGTACTTTTTACTGTCTACCCAATAAACGTATTTATTACTGGCAGCTTAACTCAGGTTTCCTTGGTGAAGCAGTTTACTTAGATGCTTATGTGCAGCCTTGCCTTTATTTTGGTAACAAGCACTGCTTCCCACATTTGAAAGGAAATTGCTCTCAGGTAGTAAATAAACAGGAATATAAAGGCATTGTCTTCTGATTTTACCTAACATGTAGTCTTGTCACACCTGTTCACCATCCTGCCTGCAAAATTTGCCCTGCAAATGTTCTCCTAAGTTTTATTTTTTTTATTTATTTTGTGAATATCAGTGAGCTACATGCCACTCTTGTGTATATTTCTTCCCTTTGGGGATTCAAGATCTCTGGATGCAACTTGAAAAGGAGAGAGAGAGGGTGAGAAATCCACTCCCCAGAAGTGCTACCATCAGTCCTGGGGCACAGGCATCTTTAAGTGGAGGGGGGCGTGGGGCTGGTGACTCAGCAAAACCACACAAATCCTGGAAAAAAAAAACCTTACTGCCCTCCCTGATCTGTGGCCAGGTCCAAGGGCCCTGCAATGTGGTGAGGAGTGTTTGATTTTATGGACCAACATTTATGAAAATGATAAATTGTTATTGGATTGTATCAAGAATTTTTATAACAGTAAGAGGAGAGCAATGGCCATATATAGGCTCTGAAAGTAAAGGCAGGTTCCTGAAGTGTGGGGCTGTACTCTGTGTTCGCTTCTGTCATGTTTTATTGTACAGGACTGTTTAGGAGACCACTGTGTCTCTTGCACACTGTCTGTGGGTGGTGATGGAGTGTCTGTTTGCACAGCGAAGTCCTGTGGGCACTGAAAACAATGGGGGGTTGCAAAACTTTTTTGCCCCTCAGAAAGGCCTTGTTGGAGTTTCTGGTGCAGCTGGATTCACTGAAGCACAATCAAGATCTATGTTTTAACAGAGGCAGTTTTTTTCCCAGGGAAGGAGAGGGGAGCAAATTAATTTGCTGAGCTGAAGGTGCCACCCATTCTCCTGTTGAACAAGCACCATCTGTGTCTTCAGTACCGGTGGAAAAGTACAAGAGATTTTGGATACCAGTATGTGAACTCCATTGTGCAAAGTCTTGTTGCAGCCAGATTTTATTTCTCTTACCCTGAAGTAGTTGAGGCTCAGTCTGATAGACCTGGCCTGTGAATGGAGATTGCCTGCCCCGTTTTCTAGAAGGGATTTTTGGTGCCATGAGGCAGGTCAGCATCATGGCCCCAGCCTGAACCTCAAAAGCTTTAAGTAGCTCCCAGTGTGGCTGGCACTGCTGCATCTAGATGGAAGGATAACGTCTGGCCACAGCAAGGTGCTTGCCAGTTATTGACCTCTGAGGGGGGATTTCAAGCAGGGTTTGAGCCCCCAGCGTGAATTCTGAGGGGAAAGTGCAGTGTCACCCTGTCATCTTGTCCATGTATTTCAGAGTGATCAGATAGCTATAGCACTGAAAAAAACAGGTCCCCAAAAATGTAAGATTGCTCAAAATGAGGGTTTTAACTTTGTCTCTTGGTTCCTCAGTTTTTAGGATTCATATTTTCTTCTGCATCCAAGAGGGTTATTTCTAAGAGATTTTATTTTGGGGATATTTTTAAATGATTTAAGCTGATCTTTGTGTAACTCTTGATTTCAGCATCAGTCTTACAGAAAAAAAAATAAAAAAATGCCAGTAGGAGCTGGCAATGCTCAAGCTGGATAGGAGCTGTTTGGATGTACAAATTTATATGTCTTCTTTTGACGGAAAGTATTTTATACAAGTTGAAGTCTACTGGTTCCAGCAGTCTACAGCAGCTGACTCACTGAGGAGAACCAGGCCCCGTGAGCCCAAGTTTGGTTGGTACTTTTCAAAACATTTCCTATACAAAATAAGCTATAGAAGAGTAATAACTCCCCCAGTGTTTTCCTTTACAGTTAATTTTCCTAGGCTCATATGCCACCACTGAACTGGCACGGGAGCCATCTGTCAGATGGCCAACGAGAAGAAGGAGGAGGGAATTTCACATTGTTCCCTCACCCTCTTCTCCAGACAGCCATGGAAGTGGAATTGGCCCCCAGCTTGTCCCTGGGGGGCGCCAAGGCTTTTGTCTCCTTGACCTGGGCACTCCTCGGCATCTTCTCTTTGTACAGCTAATGGTGGAGCAGGAGGTTCCAAAGGCACATCCTTGCCTCATCTCGCTCTCCCTTCAGCTCCTCTGGTGATCTTGGAGGGATTTTCCTAATAGCTGCATGTGTCGATTTTCCAGAGTTCACAAGAGTTCCCACGTCTGATAGTCAATATGCCAACCACTAATATATAGCATGCTTTTACTGTGAATTCATGAAGTATCACTGCAATTAAACTTCCCTGATAATGACATAATTTATTAATGAAAGAAGGTTCATCTTGAAGCTCTATAAAAAAAAATAGGGTCAATTCTCCCTCGTGGTATCATAGGATTCACATTAGATACATATTTTGAATATCATTTTAAAATACTGCCATGCCAAGGATCCTAGTATGCTCTTTTGTGTCCCAATTTGCCCCTTTTTGGACTACTCACAAAAAGAAATAAGGGGAAGACAGGTAAGCAGGAAAAAAAAAAAAAAAAAAAAAAGCCCAAATTGTCCTTTTGATAAGAAAAATCACAAGAATCTTCAAATTGATTTGTTTTGAACCCTCTTAGAGGGAAAATAGAGCTTTACCTGTTAAAAAGGCTCTTGGAGAAGGCTGGGGAATAGTCCTGTAGCATATGACAGAGCTGCAGCATCTGCCTCATACATTGTAAAAATGCATTAGTACGGGGCTCAGATGATGATCTAGTGTCCTTTTCCATATATTTGTGATTATGCCCTCTGAAAAGACCGTAGTATATCTAATAACTAAGTCAATGAAATAAGCAAAATTCAAGTGACTGCCACCTCAGTGATATCTGTAAATCTAAAGGGTTTTCTTTATATTAATGGGCTCCATATGGTTGCAGAAATTCTCTATTTGCTATATGTGCTGTTGTTTCCTTTTTTTTTTTTTTTTTTTTCCTAAATAAAATATTCTAAATATTTGCTGTTGGAAGAAAGCAATGTTATGGTAGACTATGAAGTGATATTCATAAGAACTGCGAACACTGACTAATTGATTAACCAAGAGTTCTTGAAGAGAATGATTTGATTAGGGTAATTTATAGAGATTGTATCTTTTGTCATCGTTTGTCTTTGAAAACATAGAAGAAAACTGCTTCCAAGTGCATGTAGCCGCTGGCATGAGAGATGGTGTGCACTACATCATCAGTTACAGCAGACTGCTCAATTTTGTACCTTTCCAGCTAGTCAAATATCCAATAACAACACACGCGCACACACACACGCACGCACACACACAAAAGCTCTCTAGCTCTTTGCACTCGAAACTTTTCTAACATCGCCTTAGAAAAATATTTGGGGTTGTTCGCCGCTCTGCTCTCTGTAGCATAAACATTTATTTAAATGGGGCTGTCTTTTCAGTAATGAAGAATGAAGGAAAAACAATGGTCTGATTTTGACAAATTAACTTGTGATTTGGAGAGTCAGTGAAGCAGGGAAGAGACATTCCTAACTATACTAATTAAATGAGCTTGCAACATTTATTTTAATGCAATGGAACCAGCCATATGAAGATGAACATTTTAATTTATTTTGCAGTGACATTATGAAAAATTTCTCTGCTGCAGATTATCTACAAAAACAAATCTCATCAGCATCTAGGTTTGTGCATGAAATTTACATCTCTCACACAAGTTTGACCTTCCCCAGTGAAAACAAATGGAATGTGCTAAGTTAAAAAGTTTCTGCAAAGGTTGTCTTCCCATTGATGCGGTGGTTTATGTTCAAATTACCTCTGTGAAAAACACATCCATTTTTCATGGTGCAGTGTAGATGAAAAATTCTGAATCCATTCTAAGGGGAATGCAAATATAGCTCATTAGTTCAAAAACATTTTTCATGAACGACTGCTGAGTATTTTCAGGCAGATGAGAATGTGCAGCTTCAGCCAAGAATGAGCACCACATGTCCTACTAATTGTTTTTTAAACTTGTTCCTTTCCTCTATGGCATTCAGTAACTCTAGAAAGTGGGAAGATTCCTGGAGAAAAAAAAAATACAGGTAACCTCACTTACAGCTTATAGTAGTCTTTTCAATATTGTGTGCAGTATGAGGAAAAAAATAGGAGCATTAGCTTTCAGATGGGTAATATGGTTATATTCAAGCACATGACATTTCTCTTCTCTGAGTTTTTTCAGGTTTTAGTAATGAGTAGAAATATTATTTATGGAGTGCCATCAGCAGAGAGAGCGTTGTCCTAAGGTTCATATCAGTGACGATGTTATGGAGCTGCTGTCAGTAGGAACTGCAGGAGCTCATTGGGTTTTGTTTTTTTTTTAACTAGGTTGAATAGCAGGAAGATATTTTCACTGCTTAAAATGATGTTTTAGCCAGGATTTTCCTCTCTTTTCTGCATGCATCCTGAAAGTTCGGTATGAGATAGCCTTAAAACACAGATTTGTGCAATGATTCACACTTTCAGCCTTTTCTCTATGCGTGTGAAGCTGGAACAATTAGAAACAATGAACAACAACAAAAACAAAAACCAACATTCTGCAGAAATGTTGTGATTTCTGTTTCTGGTCACTTGGTGTATACCTCATGTCTCTCCGAGTGGTGGTGCTCTGCCTGCGGTGGGCACCCACCAGCTTCTCACCCCTTGGTCTCCATGGAGAGTCTCCATGGAGGACTCTCTCTGTGGAGAGTCACCACCCACCTTTGCATCTCAGGCAGGTCTTTTTACTCAGCCACCTGGACCCAGGAATGCCTGCACTTTACAGCCATGCCCTGGCACCTGTAGACTCATTGGTGACCTCCATTTGGTCTCCCAGTATGTCTGTGTATTCCACCAAGAGACTGGCTAACTCTGGCAAGTTGTGAAACACCCTTGAGGTGTGGCCATCCCTGGACTGAACTGTCCACTGGACTACTCTCTGTGCACAGAAATGCTTGAAGTGGGATGAGTTCAGACTTCCACCCATCTGTAACCTCAGGGGGATTTTAGACAGGAAAGTAGTTATTGCTGAAAGCTGAGTTGGAATTTAACTGTAACAATTGTGTTAACATCCCTGATGCAACATTATGGGAATCCTAATAGCAGTCAAGTATGAAAACTTAAGTCATTTGATGGTAAAAATCCTGTTGCCCAAGATCATAACCCTTGTTTTTCACCTGAAAATCAGTCCTGTGTTCCCTAGATGTTTGCTAAACACTTGCTAATTACCTCTTTTTCAAGATGGAAAATCACCAGGTGCTGAATAAAACCACTGTCCTGTACACGTTAATATTTTGTTGATTAATATCATAGTACCATTTTTATTTTCATGACTAAGGGTGTTGTTTTTCTATTTAGGTCTTCCAGAATACTTTTTTTTTTTTTTTTTTTTTTGGTAGCCAATCTCAAAAAATATTCTCTTATGATAATTTCAGGTGACAAAGTCCTTAAAGCTTGTTCTTTACTTTTAGCTTGCTGAAACAAGAGAGGTATCCCTGTGCTGCAAAATGACAGACAAAGGAATAATTTTCTGCAGATTTCACACACTTGCTCATAAAGTGAAAACCAGGACCTGCAATCCAGCCTCCACAGCTACAGGGCCAGAACACAACCATGGTTTCACTTGCATCAAGGAACGCTCCCACAAAACGTGGTTCCTTATATTTCCTGTGAATATGAGAAATGCCCTGGATAGCATAAACACACAGACTATGAGTCCCTCCAATTTCTTGAAGGTTAGGGTCAGTGCTAGAGCACTGGAAAATGTAAGCTCCAGTATGTGATTCTCAGCGTTGAAGGAAAGACGAGGATTTATATGGAGTTAAAGGGGTGACGGTCAGCCTTCATGTTGAATATATGCTGCAGCACTCAATAACTGCCTTTAAAAGTCATTGGGTAATAGTTATGCTCAGAAATAATGAAGCTATGACATCATGCGCTGACCCCAACAGAAGAGCTAGCTGAAGAAACAAACCTTCAGGACACCTAAAATCATATAAAATTGCCAATGTATCATCTGAGAGGAGAGAGAAAAGTAGCCTCTTCCAGTGTGATGGAATTGTTTGAAGCTGTTTCAATGATCTTGAAATGTGGAAGTGTTTTATCATCACTGAGACTCCCTTAAAACAGTCAGCAGCCAAGCTCATGGTCACAAAGCTGAAATTTCTAACTATGCATACATTCAGCTAAAAACACCAGTGCACTGAGATGATCTCACAGGAACAGGCTCATCCACAGAGGTACTTTTATGAAACCATGACTCCACCAACAATGAGTCTGTCACGTGTTTTTCAGCGTGCCATTTACAAGCAATAAAGGCTACTGTCATGCCTCCCACAAGATCCCTGATAAGAGAAAAAGATGATGCATTTATACAAAGGAGAAGCTAGCACACAGACCTTCAGAAAGAAACTTTTGATAATTTGCTTTTGATTCCAGTATAACCTACAATAAGTTCATTGCTCTTTCCGAGCTCGTATACGTCTTGTGTTTCTCTTCAGGAATCATTTCTCTTCATTCAGCTTTTTACTCTGTTTAGGCAACCAGATTGATGTTGTGTGCCTGGACTGGGCGCTTTTCTGGCTTCCTGTGAAGCCAGAGGCTCAAACAATGGCATGTATCCATCCAAACAGGGAGATGCTTTATTTCTCACCAGTCATCCTGACCCCTCCAGAAGCCACTTTTCTTCCCCTTTTTTTTGTCCCCTCTTCTTTCTCTGATTCCACTTACCCTTCAGCTAAGAAGCATCCAAAGATATTACTGTCACCTTCTGCCATCCATAAAGAGCAGCCATTTGTTTTCATCCTCCTAAACATTTATATTAGACCAAAGTAAAAGAGGAGCAACCTCATGAGGTTTTGTTGTGAGAGATTAATCTGTGTGTGATTCTTCTGTAGGAGCTGCAGCCCAGTGTTCCTCTGGAAGACACCAAGCAGTCCATTTGTGGTCAAAAGCAGGTTTAAAGGTTCTCCAGCCATCTTCCTTGCTGATCACAGGTGGGACACATAACTGATGAACAGACAACATGGTCAAGATGCAGCAGCTGCTCCTGTCTGCCTCAGGAAACACTCCATTACACCCTGGGCCATGAGAAAGATGAGTCTGAAGCTTCTGCCTGCAGTGGCAAACCTCTGAAGACCTCCAGCTGCAATGCTGTGGTTGCCACTTCCAGCTTTCTCTGTGGCTTAGGTGACCAGGGTCCCTTCTCTGCTCATGTTGAGCTGCCTGTAAGTCCCCATCCAGTTGGAGATGCCAAACTGAGGCAGCACTGGCTTTGTGGCTGGCTATTGAAAGCGGTGTCTCTGATCCTGGTGAGTGGGTCACCTCAGTTTAGGGATCCTCCTGGGTCTGTCTGCAGCTCCTGCCTTGTCACACACCTGTCATTTTGACTCACACTGATTGCTGAGTGGCTCTAGCATCAGACAGCCTGCAAGGTTTTTTCCATAAGATGCTAGTCTTTGGACAGCAGGAGTGCCATAAATGAAAGCTAACAGACAGATATGAAAACAAGTTTTATCCCTCTGTCTTTCTCTTTTTCTCTCTGTCCTTTAGTGCAAAACCAGTTTGCAGGAGATTAATTTTATGTAAAGTTTTGCATTTCAGATTGTGATCAGCATTTTTTTTCCCTCCGTTGGCTCTGAGAAAACATATATTCAAGTTTGAGAATTCATCATGTCTGATTAATGATGTGTATATAGAGCTTTCTGTATCATCTTCCTTCTTTTGGTCTTTTTTATTCAGTTGTTTGCTGTACTCCAACCCTGCGGATAGATGGTTCTGCAGTGATAAATGTAAAGTTTGCATAAGCCATGTAACAGCAGGACAGCCTATTATCACTGTACATTTTCCATGGCTGTGCAAACCTCTGTAGGCTATTTTATTGCTAATAGATCCACAGAGAAACAGTAGTGATTTTATGACTCTTTTTAAAATGGAAATTCATGTTTGAGAAATACAACTGGGAGGAAACAGATGTAAACCACTTAAGCATTTGCAGAAAATTGAGATGCGCACTCTTATTTACAGACCCACATCGCCTCCATCGTTTTATTTTCAAAATTAAAATAAGCAATCTGTTTGCCATGGGAAATGAGGAACCATAAACTTGTTGTTTTTCCTTTACAAAGCAATGGCCAGCATCACTGTCTCTGTGTTTAATGGAACAGCAGAAAAGGGATGACAATTGGCACCCCCCCCCCCTCCAGGTTTTATTGTTTATAACACATTCCCTTTGTAATCTGCGTGAGAGGTATGCAAGTGGGAAAGATTTTAGCATAACTATGTGTCTGAATTCACATAATGTTATAAAAGCTAACATGATTAGCTAACCTATTATAAGGTTTTACACAAGTATTTAAAGCTATTGGAAAATTGATTTAAAAATTTAATAGCAAACAATTGCGAAGCATTTACACTCATGTCAGAGTGCTAGTGTGCTCATTGCCTACACCAGCAGAAAATATTTTTTACTTCTTGCATGCTGGTTTAGATTACTGATTTTGAGGGCCAAGCACCCAATTGGAAAATTATTATAAAATATCCCTATAAGCTCAGTTCAAAGTGTGAACTCAGGAAATCATCTGTCAGAAAAGGACAGCACTGAACGTCTGTTAGTTATAACAAGACTTTATGCTGATCTATATCCATGCAGACTGGAACATGCACCCTCTTAGTGCTTTTTTAAGAAATGGGTGCTATATGTACTTTGCAAATAGCTAACCAGGGACACAGGGTGTTATGGAGGCTTGGAGCTATGGCACAGCATTACTGAGGGCCAAGGCTGAAAGAGGATACAGTGAGCCCCTTGCTCCCCAGAAGTCACCACCAGGCACAGATTTTTTTCAGCTTTGTATTTCTGAATTATTGCCTGCTTTCCAGGAAAGTAAGGGGATACAATGCTTAAGTTCTTAAAAGGGACTCACAATATACCCTCAGAGATTTCTCCCATCTGAATAAGGCAAACAAGTGAGCAGTGTAAAAAGCTCTGTGTTCAACAACCTGCTGAAAGGCAGCCCTGAAGCTTGGATGAAGCTGGGTCCTTCTCTTCTGCAGATGTGCTGGTAATCACCTGGACACCATATTCTTAAGAAGACTTTGAAATTCTGATGAAGCAGCTGGGAAAAAGGTGGAAGACATCGCTGAGATGCCCCATTTGGGCCTCCTCTTGTGCCATAAGAATACAAGAAAAGAAAGAAGAGCTGCTTTTGTTCAGGGCAGTGCCACCAGCAGGTCTGGATCATGTCAACACAGCTTGCAAGCAGGAGAGGGAAGAGAGCAGCTGGGGAGAGCAGGGCTGGCAGTGTCAAGCACCCAGGGAGCAAGGATGCAAGCTCTCAGAGAGCAGAGTGAAGAGAAAGAAAAATCAGGTGTCAAGAAAAAATGGCCTGGGGAAGTGGGGAAGCAAAACAGCTGGGATAGGAGAGCTCCCATAAAGAGCAGAACCAGACACTAATTCCACATTTGGGAGAAAAGACTAAGACACATATTGCATTAAGGAGAGCTAACAATACAGACTGCCTCCCCTAATAGTGTTCTTCCACGCGAGCAGTTTCCATAGTGATGTCGCTTGATTGCAAGCAAGAGAGGAGGTGGCCATGAGGCGATCTCTGCAACGGCGCGGATGGCTCCACAAAAATGCACAAGACCCTTGTATCCCTGAAGAATGGCTTGCTCCAGCACCTGCCTGATGATAAGTGCAGGAAGGGACTGTCGGTTTTGACCTACCTGTGCGCAGAGCAGGGACACTCTCCTGCTCCATCCCCAAAAGCCTGCAGAAAGCAAAGCCCCTCGCTGGCCATGCTGCATCTGCCACCAACAGGCCTGTCACATCCCAGCCTTGGAGACACCATTCAGAAAATGTGCTTCAGCCTTCCAGTCCATCACAAACAGCAGCAACACTGGTAAGCTGGAAGAGACGGTGTTTCACACAAAATTGAAGTGAAAGAAATCTTTCTTATACTTTCCTTCACTTCACTCAGCACTGATAAGTACATTAAAGAGCTTTATTGACCCCTGGTAGTTAAACGGAAAGCTTTCTTGTTGCAGCACTGAAAGAAGGGACAGATTTTCCAACAGCTGTCTAATATCTCTGTCAACATGGAAATGAAATAGATTTAAGGACCTCAGAAAAGCATCCGAACATTTAGTGCCCAGTAATAATGAATTCCAATTTCCACATGCAGAAACTGGAATTACTCTCAGTCTGCTCTACCAGCTTTCTAAATAAACATCTGGTGCAATTTTATTTTTTAGAACAAAACAAAACAAAACAAAAAAACTTCCAAAAGCAGGCTTCTAGCTGACCATCTCTTCATTAACCCAGCTACAGAGGCAAAGTGTTTGAAAATGCTGCCGTGAACTCATGTGTCAAATTCAGGCCCAGAGGGAAGAAAAGAGCAAAAATAAATAGCCAAATAACAGGATAAATGAGAGCCAATTTCACTGGGTTTTGTGAGACACACCAAAACCCTTCAGATCCATGTTGAGCAGTGCTCAGATCAATGGACAAAGAGACAAATATCACAGTATTTTCATTCCGCAGCTGCACACAGCACTCCTTGTTCTTAGATCAAGGCATTGTGATGAGGAAAGATCAAGCAAACGTAGCCTGAGGACCTGTGAACAGATGACTGCTCCTTTCCTTGGTCCAGCCCAGCCTGCTATAGCTTGTATCTTAAAACCAACAACAAGATTGAGCAATTATTCCCTATACGCTTGTTATTGTCATCCAATAAAGCAGCATCTGAAATAATAGCCTTTCTCCTGCCACCCAAGGTTGAGAGCTGGAGAAAAAATGTATTGAAACTGATTAGGTTAGAGAGATAGGTCTGCATAAATAATTGCTATAAGTCAACTAAGTCAAAATAATAATAGCAGAGAAAATTAACTTTCAGGCAGAAAAGCTACCTGCCTATGCTCTTATTTATACACTGAAGACTAATTCAGCAAATGAAGAATACAATTCTTGGGACAAAGCAGGTAACCCATGGATTCATGATGATAGCTGTCACAAAAGCCAGGTCTTGCCTGAGATCAATTGAACCCAAGTAGAGTTAAATTCATTATTATTGTTATCATCATTATCATCATCATCATCATCATGGAAACACATTAAGATTTATACAACTTTTCTTGGTTGTTTTGCCCCATTTGCCAGCAAGGGAGTCTAGATTTACAGATAATTATGTAGAATACTTGAAACAATTCAAGATTTCCTTTCATACAGATGAAAGGTGTATTTTTTTTGACTTTTTTTTTCCTCGTATATGTCATCAGTTACTTTTTTCACAACTAGCACTCTGTACAGAGTAGATTTCTTCTTCAATTAATATTGCAGTAGTGATTAAAGATTTCTGCTTCTCTGTGCAGTCAACAGCAATTTGAATGTGGAAAACCTTTTGGCAACCCTCTCTTTCACAGGAGAGGCATTGTCTTGGGTCAGTATCTCATCCCTTCAAGGTCTCTCTTCTTGGTCTTGAAATAATATTTATAGCCCCATTTGTCTTGTCAGTACCATTCCCTCTTCACAAGAAGGAACCAGATCAGAGCAATCATTACCACCGTGTTTAATGCAGGAGTCTACATCTAATAACAAATTCTCTGCTTGGGCCAAGTCAATGAGAGCAGTGCTGTGTCTGCTGAGCAGGTCTCTTGTCTCTATGCTCATTCTGAATAACCTTCTGTTTTTCTTTTCAGTTTTAACTTCCATTTTTGTATTGCTATTCCAGAAATTGATGTGCTTTAAATAATCCGATAGGTTCTCTAGTTCTTGGCTATTTTCAGTGAAGTGAATTTTGTATGGATTATTTTGCTCATTGTCCTAAACACCAAAAAAGTACATTTTTTTCCAGTGAAAGGGAAGGAAGTTTGGCAATTCTGTATTCAGGACTGAATGTAAGTTAAATAATCATGTGATGATACACTGTGTAGACAAGTTAAGTAAACAAAACCTCCCCCCCAAAAATGATGTTTCACAGTTACAAAGTGGCTTTCCTACCAACCATTAGGTTGCAGTTGAGTGCATCACACTTTTAAGTCTAAAAGGCTTTCCTTGTACGTCCAGATGAGCAAGCATGTGACTCCTTATTGACGATTAGCTAATACATTTCTGTATTCTCATTCACGTGCAGAATGTAAATTGGACAGTGGGCTTGTGAACTGGCAGGAATTGCAAGGCACATCAGTATTGAACTCACAGTGTTTTCATTTTGAGGAGTGCTTTCACATTATATTTATACTGAGCTTGCAGTTATATAGCAAGTGGCCAAAGCCAAACTTGTAGAGATTCTACAAACAACCTAACCATAGACTGCAAGCATGAGAATGGAGAAGTAGTCCCAGAACCCTTTTTATCACATAAGAAACTTGGAAAGACACAGCTAGCAAGGAACATGTGAATGGCTATGAATATTTTTTTTGCATTTACAGTTCCCAGTCTTCATCCCCATCCCCACTCCGACTGCTAAGGGTTGCCCTTGGTTTTGGTGAAATCTATGATACTCATCCCTCAGTTTTGATGGAAACTTTTACCTAATACTGAAAGAGATAAATTTGAAATGAGGTGGAACTTGAGGTTAATGAAGTTCTTTCCTTGCTGTCATACATCCCATTGCAGACTTTCCTTAGTTTCTCACGATTATCACATTTTTCTTGGCTATGTGACATATGTAGTTTGCAGCTTCACCCCAAGATTTAAATCTTTGTAGTTTCAAAGGAAGGTGCGAAAATGTGAAAAAAAAAAAAAAAAAAAGACAAAAATCAAAAGGCTGATAAAAGAATTGAGACTGTGTGTATGCTTTAAATCTCAGAAATATGAAGGATTCTTATTATTATTAAAACTACATAAAAGGAAATTCCCGTGATTGTAGAAACATTTATCATCAAGTTTGGAATGCCTGTATTTGGCAATAGTGTATGTTTTCTTACAGATTCATAAAGCATTTTGCACTACAAGGCTTCCTATATCCTAGATGTTTAAAATATGAAAGAGAATCCTATTCCTTTTAGATGCCCGGTGTTCATATCTGAAATCACATTTTGGCCACAAAAGAGAAATTAATAAGCCATCACTCACCATTTTCTGTGGTAATTAAGGAGTTGCACTAAACTGAGCATTGCAAATTTTCTGTGTGCCAATTTGCTGCCACTTTTTAGTACGCTGGCTGAGGAGTCCAGAAATCAAAGAGATGCTGGCGACTTCAAACATGAATACATTCAGCTGTGCTGTTCTGAATGAAAATGGACACAGAAGTGGATGTTAACATTTTTCTCTATGGAGTCCTTTTACACAGGCATGTTTGATGCTTTCTTCCCCATGCCAAAGCTGGAATTAAGTAATGAATAAACATGTCTCACTGAAACAACTTTGACATTTCAACTAAGTTTCCCCATTAATTAAGGTAAGGTTGTCCTGGCCCCCCAGAAAAGGAGTCGAAATTTGAGAGAACCTGGTGGCTGAAGTATAGTATAAAAAAGCTGTATGAACACTTTGTTAAATGCACAGATTTAACCCTGCTGTTTTGCTCCTAATCATTATTAATTGCCTCCAGTGGTGGACATTAATTTCCCTATTGCAGCAACATGCATCTTGAGTTTGGGCATATCCTAATATATCAAGTGGGACAGGTGATATAATTCAGCTGGTCACAGCTGGAAAGAAGACAGCCACCCACATGCAAGCAGTCTGTCAGCCTTAGTTACGCTGCAGACACCACTGCAGCTTCCATAACAACATTGTACATTTATCTCTGGGGATAACTTTACAAGAAGTATAGCTGATCGGTTCATCCTATTTAATCTGCTGTTGTCTTAGCAGTAATAAGAATGCTTTCACCTAAGCTTTAGCTGCAGATTTGGGGGTGGGGGTGTGTGGGAGGAATTTGCATGCATGAGACAGAATAGCCTGAGCCTCTCCCTGCCAGTAGGAAGGGGAGGTGTGGGGATGGCATCCCAGATCCATGGAAGGTGAAACGGAGCAGCCAAAAGTCCAGTGCCTCCATCTGGGCCATGAGAGGTTTGCACAAATGGTTTCTGTTTCTGACAATGGCACATTTACAGGTGTAGAATGTTTCCTTTGAAAAAGTCTTGCCCAAGTGTCCTGATTATGGAGTTAATTAAACATGCAAATTGCTGCTAGCTCAGAATGCCTTCCCTAGCACATCCCATAACTCCACTTCAGCAGCCATTGCATGTATTGAATTCAAGCTAGAAGATAAAGGAAGTCTGGGCAAATAAAAGACTGCGTAAAAGAATTTCAGGATTTGGCCCAGAGGAATGATGAGGGTTTATACTAAGCAGGACCAGGTCCTGCCATTGCTTGTCTTCAAATATAATTAAACTTTTTTTCAGCACTGGAATTACCTTCATTTGTAGCAACCAGGAAAGAATAAGCCATCAGTATGCACAAGTTTGGCTGCCTGTTCAAAGCACATTGTCCAAACATACAAAAATCAACTGTCCAAAAAAAAAAAAAAGTAGAAAGAAAAAAAAATAATAAAGGAGGAAATTTAGGATGTGGAGAATTTCTGGAACAAGATCTTCCATTTCAAATTTTTCAGAGAATTGTGAAAGCACCTTTCCAAAAGCAAATGTCTTTGTGATATAAAACAGCAGATGTATTTTGGCAATCTGAAAGAAGAGTCTCATGCTTCATTTGACAAGGTTTGAAGGCAATTCATATTCAGACCAGCTTGGCAATTCCTGGTAACTAATCCACTCTCAAATTCACAACTGAAAAAGTGAAGTGCAAGAGTTTAAAAACACAACTCAGTTATTTAAGAGAACAAGTCCTCTTGTAGCAGCCTGACATGAACTTGATGGGTCTTCTTTCTAGTCCTTAGTTCCTGTGCCTTTCCGATGATCCTTATCTTATAGCTCTTACCCTACAAATCCTTACTGCCTTTTGCGTAAATGTCCTATCATTCAGGGATGGCACCACACAAGTGTAGTTGTTTAATGAATCAGAACATTTAGGTGAAGTTAATCCATAGCATCTTAGCTTGTGGTAACATTTTACCTATTTTAGCCTATAAGCATTATAAATTGTGTTTTCAAATGCTCATTGATTAAGCTCAATGCATATAACCTAGATGAAAATCATCAGCAATAGAGAAAAAGGAAATATATACTTATGTTGCTTTGAAATGGTTTAGTTCTTCACTGCCCCTGTGAACTGCTCTGTACAAGGACTCCCAAACAATACCTCGATAATCATATAACCATTTCTTTAAAAGTGACCTTCTGTCCTGACAGCACCTGAATTATGTTGTTGGCTTTTTCTGTTGGGATGACACATCATCCAAGTAAAACCTCCGCTAGGGTCAGGGCTGCCTCCTGCCTTTGATCTCCCCCTTTTCCCATAGAAGGGCTGTCCAGGGCTGTGTTTACCATGTCCTTGTCCCGCAGCTTTGCTGGAGGGACGTGGCGTTCCCCCCACTGCAGCTGGTCTGGCTCCTCGGCTGCCTGACTCCGCTCAGCCTTCCTTGGAAGACTCCTTCCTCTTAGTCGTGGACAACTTTATATTTCATCTGGAGTGACACCTGATTTGGAAGTCTGGAACACAGTGTTTATGCTTTTTTTTTTTTTTTTTTTTTTTTTTTACCACTTCTAAGGCATGCTGTTTTGCTATCCAAGAACCGAGTGAAGGGCTTAACAGGGGGACAAAAATCCAACAAGGAAGGAAAACAATTCTGGATATGCTGTGGTTGCTGTCATGGACTTACACGAGGTGTTTTTTGTTATCTGGGCATCAAAAGAGTTTGAGTTAATCTGCCAGTACCACTCTGTCACAGATCTCTCTGCCAACCTGTGAATCAGATGCTTGCTATCAAAATGGGTCAATGAAGCTGTTGTGCTGCCTGTTTTGGATGGCTGTGCCAAATAGCTTTGTTTTAGCTAGAAATATTATTTATGAGTTATCACAGGACGATTCCAGTGTTATGATCACTGTTATTAACATGAGTTTAAAGGAACAAAGGCTTTGTACTAAAAAGGAAACAAGGAGGAAAAAGCCTCACACAATGGTATGCAGGCAGAGTTCTTTACAGCAGTATACATTTCCCCGTTAATTAAAATAGTTAAACTGGGGAACCAGACATTGATGCAATATGTTGTTCCCATTCTGGAAATACATTCACTAAGAGTTAATAAATAATCTATGAATTCTAATCTTTTAAAGTCATTTCAGAGAGATGAAGTCATCTGCTATAATTGTAAATGCAGTACCTCTGCCTTCACTGCATTCAAATGGATAGGTGAGCAACTGATTAGAGGTGCTGGGTTGCTAGAGATAGATGCCCCAATTTAAATGTCACACCATTTATTTTTAGCAAATTGAGTTGCTAGAATAATATTTCCTTCTATTGTAAGGCTTTAGGCCTGGATTTTTACCTGTTTTGTCCCAGATTTAATGGGGCAAAGGGATTCACTTTCTTCCTGTTAAATCTGCAGGGACTGCCTCACTGATGCTGATTCAGTATACAGGCCAGATTTCCAGACTATGCAGTTCTATCTACCTGGTGCCAGATTTACAGAAGCATCATGCACTCATTTTGGCACCTGAGGTAAATCTTGCTGCAAGAGCACAGCAGGAGCTGCTTGCAAAAAAACTTAGGGGGGTTGTTCTGTTTTGTTTTGCTTTTAACAGAACTCGAGCTGACTTCCCTGGAAAATCAAGCTTTCAGTGTCTAATTTTTGCCTCTTCGATCCCAGGCCCTTAAATTCATCCCAAACAGAAAGTGCATGACAGGCTGTGAACTCCCTGGGCAGGGGGCGCACATCGTTTCTGGAGCTGGTTTGCCACCCCCAGACTGCTGCCAGGACCAGGGTGGACCACTGACACCTGGCTCATGGGTGCGACATTGTCTGGCTGATGCAATCAGGACTGTGGCACAGACTTGTTCATCTCCCATACCCATGTTTCCATAATCAGGTTTAATTCTCTTGCTGACAGTCAAATGAGCTGACACGAGGCTGTCAGTCTGTGCAAGCCACATCAAGCTGCAGATTCACTCAGCTTCTGTCAGCTGCTTGCTTGTGACAAAATGTCATGGTTTAGAGCATGGATCATCCTCATCTGTAGTGAGCAGTGAGTTTTAATTGAAATTGCATCATCAGAGAGCTGCAGTCAGGCACTGCTATGTTTCTTGGTGATCACAAGCCCAAAGGAAATGACTTGAATGAAGCACAGAGCCAACGAATTACCCGGCCAAGGTCCCACCTAAAGGGAAACACAAGTACACTTGGAAGTACACACATGCTCAGGACAAAAATCTAATTTACCTCTCACCTCCTGAAGCATTACAGAAATGTATCCCACTGGAGATCCAGCCCCAGCTAAACCTGGTGCTGTAAAAAAGAAAGACAGACCACACCACTCCCCCAGCTTATTCAGTATCCCAGCCTTTTACATGGATATCAATGGCAGCATTGTCCAGCGAATACATTATAGAGAGACAGTCAAAAATGGTATATCAATGATAGCATCTTTAATAGCCATAAAAATAAAGTGAGGAAGACAGGGGGTGATAAATAAAGAACAGCCAGTATTGATCCATCTGCATCTGGTTTGTTAGATTTCTTATACAGTTCATGGGAACAAAAATCTGTCAGTTCGTCCTCCTTCACAATAAACTGCTTCCCATTAACAAGCAGCAGATGATCTCATGGGTTTTAAAGGAACATGCAAGAGAGATCTGCAAAAAAGGGTATGATGAGGATTATTAATATAGCAATAAATTTCATCAGCCTTGCCTCTTAAAACTAGGACAACTGCGCTTAGCAATAAAAATAATAATAATAGTCTGAAGCTCTTCTGCAGCTCCATAACATCCCTGTGTCACTCACTGGTACGATAGCTTTAAAAGTGGTGCTTAAGACAACCCGCTGAGAAAATATCATTTCCAGTGCTCTGAGCATGCATTAAATCGTTGATCCCACGTGTGGCAGCTTCATCACGGTCCTGCTGCGTCTGAGGATGGTTTGGTCACCTGGCAGAAGACGAGAAGGAGCCTTGGGGTCCTCTGGTTACCTGGTGGAGTGAGTGCCTGGGCTGCAGCTGTCCTGGCTGGCCTGCCATGGGCACGACTTACCATTTTGGGTGGACTCTCATCCCTCTCTACACTCTCTTTTGCTTTTTCTCAGCTGGGGTGTACTGGCACATCCTATGACACCAAAACATCTTCCTGCTTTCAAGGTTGTGCAGAGAGAGGGAGAATCAAAACACCAAACAAACAACTTTGCCTTCTGGCTTTTCACTGTGTCCCCTCTTCTAAAATGAAAGCTAGGCCTTCCTCTCTCTATTTCCAAGGACCAGATGTCTCAAAAGTTTGGTGTCTCAAGACCTGGAGAAAACCTTTTGCACTTTGTGACATGGCTGCATTGGAGAGGAAGAGGCCACAGGCAGAGGTAAGGGCTGCTCTGCGATGGACTGAGCTGTGATGGTGGGAATGCCCAGCAACCTCTGGGATTTTTAACATCCCTCCTCAGCTGCAAAGGCCAGGTGAGTGACTGATGCTTGGGTTTAGCACACAGCTTACAGCATATGCTAGTTTGGCCAGATTATTACAATATCAGACTTTGTTTGCCAGCAAGTATATGGGGGATTTTGGAGTTCATTTGTACCTGTGTTTGGTGGGCTCCATGTGATCACCAGCATGTCAATATTTTTCCCTTTAAGACCCCACACACTCGAGGCTACATTGCTGGAGCATTTGGGAGGCCTTTCATAGGGTTGATGTCTACCTCTGTGGAGGGGATGCCTGAGCACACTGTCCACTTCCAGCCACAACACATGCTTACATATTTTGGACAGGAACAGCAACGTTTCTGGTAAAGACATAGCACTAAACATAGAGCTTGGAAATACTGCCCATTTTCAATTAACTCAAACTGCTGAATGCAATTTCTGCCAGGATTTGGACATGATGCAGTTCTGCTGCATCACTAAAGACACATAGGGCTTCTCACACAGTATTTTCCCATCTCACCTTCTGTCTTCCTGCAATATGAGCAAACTGACTTATTGTCTCATCAGATTCCTATTTCCCTCATCTGTGCCACAAGAGGAATAAAGCCCTGTTAGGGACAGCAAGAGGCAAATAGCTTCCAGAAACCCACTGCTGCTGCAGTTTACCAGCTCCTTAAACTCAGCTTGTTATCCCAGGCCAGGAAGATGAGGGCAATTTAATGGAGAAGCCAACACAACTATCTTCCAGCACCTGGGAACAGGTGGAGCTCCTGCTACAACACGTTACCTGGTGCAGCTTTCCTTGCCCCAAGCCTCTCTGTGTGTTTCAGATGCTACTGTATAGTGTACTTTAATACAGCTCCCTTCACAGAGGGAGGCAGAGGAGTGTCGAGCGATATTGTTATAAACAAGCCTTTAACTCAATGGAGTTGTTTGACAGAGTCAGAGCTCTGTATCCCGCTTGTTTACACGTATGCAGACACACACACGTACGTACACACACTTAAATAACCTCTGCAGCTTAAAGCTCCGTTACTCCCTTTGTCCTTGCATCCTTTCCTCTAATGTTTATGACCCGTTTTCAAAGGCATGCGCTGGTATCTGATGATCTGTGTCTTTTCAAGTCTGCGTGCAGACACGCAATCCCGCTGTCTGGTAATGCTTCCGACGGACAGCCTTCCACCAGGCTCGCTTCCCTCTTCCCTCCTCTGCCCCCTTCCTGCGGCTAAAAATGACTGATGAAGCCCATTACTTATCTATCAGATAATAGATCTACTTCGACACAGATTCGTTATGAAACTCTCTCTTAGCAAAATTTGTTCTGGATGTGGAGGAGGCATTGGGCTAAAACATTGCTTTCTTTGGGGGGTTAATTTAGCATTTAAATTCTTTTCCTCTACTGACTTCTTTTGTGGAAAATTGGTCCCCTATGTACAGCAGAATTTAGCTGATCCATACATTTGTGGTATGGAAAAAAAAAAAGGAAGTTTTGTAGTAAAAAATTCTCCCCATAATACTGACAGCATCATGGCTTGTGGACATGATTAAGATGCATACAGCAAAATCCTGACACCCAAACCAGGAGAAGGTAGTGCTGTCCAAAGGGGTTTGGTTACTTTCTGTTAGCTTTAAAGCTTTGCCAGTGATTAAGAGAGAGAATTAACTGTGTTTTGCAGCTTTGGCCACGTTTCAAAGCACTGTGCCCTATTACACTGAGTGCTGAACAGTTCAAGCCCAGCAAAAATGCACAGCAACAACTAGAGGCTGGGTTGGTTTCTGTGCTCAGGGCTGCTCTTCTACTCTGCCTCTGTGGTACTTGGGCTCAGTACAGACATGGTATATCCCAGCTGCATCAAACCCTTGCAAACACATCCAAACCCAGCGAAACTGTGATTTCCTTGCTGGTTCACAATACTTTTTTGACAACAGAAAAGATGCTCCCAGCAGAAATTCCAGGACTCCACACCCAGGCCAACATTTCTCTCCTGAGGAATTTGCAAACCCTGCAAGGCAGCCTCTGGAGTTCAGCAGTCGTGGCAGGGCCCGCTTGTCAGGCAGGCAGCTCCCCACGGCCCCAGGCTTTTTCTGTCTCTTTCCACGGACAGCAGGATGTGCTTGAAGACTCTCAGAGAGCCCCATGGCTGCACAAAGCCCTCTGCACCCTGCAGAATGGTCCCCTTCCCTTGCCTCTGCACACAGACTCCTCCACTCCTCTCCTCAGGACCTGTCCTCCACCTTCATTGCACATTTCTTCTGCACTCCTTTTTCCTGCAGACTGATGTCCCCTCTCCGTGGGGCTGTGAGGAAGAGGCTGGCAGTGGCTGCTTTCCATATATCCTTGTGGGGGACGTATAGATGGCTACAATTCCCAGTTTGGCAGTGCTCCCAGAAATAGCTCTTGCAGAAATATATATTCCTGAAGTGACCTAAAAATAACCCAGCGGTAGCCTGAAGCGTGTATACAGCCAGAAGATGAAGATGCAGGAGGTACAAAACGCTGCTCTGCCTGCACCTGTGTCCCAAGGAGCACATTTCTGGTGGTGTAAATCCAGCCATGGTCTGCGTGCCCTGCCTCACACCCCCACAACCACCTCCTGGAGTGAAGGACTTGCCTTGAAATATCATTTCTGCCTTCAGGAAGGGACTGGATGGAGCTACCCCCAAACTTTGGGGGCACCAACACTTCACCTGCACATCTGAAATGAGCCCCTGAGAGGTACAAGGTCTCATTGACCCAAAACCTCTTCCAGCACCTTGAGCAGATCAGTGACTGAGGTACCTGGTGCAGGCAGCACATCACGGAGAAGGAGCCAGGGCTTCCCACTCTCCACCCCAGCACCACTTCTCTTCACAAATGTAAAATACTCAAAAAAAAACACAACAAAACAACAACAACAAAACACAAACAAACCACAAAAAAAAAAACAAAAACAACAAACAACAAACAAACAAACAAAAAACCCCAAACCAAAACAGCTGCTCTCATGTGCAATTAGTTTTAATATTGCATGCTGTACAGAAATAGAGTCAAATTAGCTTCAGCAGGTTTATCTCCATTTTTAACAGCAGTGTCTGAGAGTCAGCAGAGTCCTTCACAAATCCCATGCCCAAAATGCATATATGAATATATTGAGAAATTAGCATGAAATGGACAATATGGCAAACTTATTTCACATCTCCAGACAAAGACAAATGAAAATCAAGAACCTCTGCAGCATCATGGAACAAAAAAAAAAGCATCTTATTGAATAAATTACACTTGAAAAGGCAGCCGTGTTTTCTTAATGGTCAGAGATTGATTCTCAGGACCAGAAGCCTGAACCAGCAAACAAAGTACCTGCTTCTGTCTGCCCTGTTCAGAGAGCTTGCAGAGCTGAGTAAATAATTCTTAGTAGATAATTTACCCACACAAAAGCTTTTTTTTTTTTTTTTTTTTTTTTTTTCCCCACTTACTGGATGTCAGTACCTTGATTGTGGCTTCCTCTAATTTATTTGTAATTCAAATTTAGTTGTCCAATTTATTATCTTTCTCCTTTTCTAACAGGTTAGATGGACTGTGAAGGGTCTGTTACAAGTATTTCAACCTGTCTGTTCAGAAAAGGGCTGAGTTCATCACAAGCGACATCACACAGGATTGGGTTTTTCCTCCATCTGCATCAGTGCAAATTTTGTCATCGGGAAAAGCACTTTGGGCTGCTTTTGATGGGCTTTATTCTTCTGGAGGATGTTTGCTCAAAGCTTCAGCCCCGGAAAAGTGGTTGTACTGTGAGCTGTGTATGAGCAGGGCTGAAATGCAATCTTCTTTTTATTACCTTCACTTCAATAGCAACACCTGCAGCCACGGGCTGGTCTGCCAATGGTACAATCAGACCCACATCCAACTGCCCGGGTGCCTGTGCTCCAGGAAAATGTCCTGAGGAACTGGGACTGTGCTGCGTTCAGCAGTGTCCCTGTTAAATGTACTAATTGCGGAGCACACAATGAGGAGAAATGGTGGCAGCAGTGGTGGATGAAAGATTTTGTCCCTCATTAGGCAGGTTGAAGCTTGAGACTCTGGTAGAGCTTTGTCATCCCGGCCCAGCAGTTCTGCTATATGGCAGTATTCAAGCGTGCAAACTTCAAATGGGTTTTCCACAGGCACTCATGCAAGCCAGACTCCATCCTTCGAATGTCTGCGGAGAGCAAACAGACAAGAGATGGGAAGCCTGGGCAAAGGGAAGCCTTTTCCAAATTGCCAGCAACACAGCTCCACTTAATGTAGTCCCTGCTGGAGCCCCTGAAAGTGAAAGACGAGAAAAAATAGATCAAGGACAAGTCAGCATCAGCCAGCCATGTCCTAGGCAGGGCATCAGCTCTCCATGAGTATTTGTTGCCATTCACACTGCTGCTTATGGCTCTTTCTTCTTTATGTAGTTATAAAAGGACAATCTTAAGTGCCAAATCATGAAAATCTGAGCAGAGGATGGGATTTCAGAGTGGTGCTCCTCGGTTACAGTGAAGCTTTACCTAAAGAGTGGTGGTCAAGGAATGACCACCTCAGATAGCATCTTTATAACAGTTTTACTGTGTAATCTGGTAAAAATCAGGCAAGACTTGGGAAGCCTAGTTATCATTTTCATTCACCTCCCCACGAATGAGGTGCAGGTGTATGGGGGGCATCGTGTTTTGGGTTTGGGTTTGAACCAGGGTGGTTTCTCAGCCCTTGGCAGTGCTTTCTGGAGGAGACCTGAGCTGGGAGGGAGAGCTGGGAGGTGGGGCTGAATTACCTGGAGTCCTTCTCTGCATGTGTAAAATGGCATAGCTGCTGTTTAGAAAAGCACATGGACCAGAAACACATCCAGCAGATAGAAGGCAGAGAGACCCAGAGGAAAAAAAAGTGCAAGGTAGAGTTGTTGCTTAAAATAAATTTCAGAAATCCCAATTGCCCCTTTTCTGTACTGCTGGCAGAGCAAGCCTTCATGCTAAAAGCTGAGGAAGGACAGGAAGGAACCAAGGCCCTGTGGATAATTCAGGAGTGACATGCCATGCATGAGAAGTGCTGCTGAAAAATGCATGAGAGCAGCTTTGCTAAAAAATGGACTGTGGAAATGTTGGCTTCCTTGGAGGAACCACGAGAATAAAAAGAGAGAAGCAAATGAGCATCAGAGTGAGAACAGACAGCTCTCAAAGGCTTTCCCTTTGAGAAATCCCTGAAGCGGGAATGCCACAACCTGCTGCTGCCCTGACAGTTTTTGGGACAAGTAAAGCTCTGCCTGTGCTGTGAATATGGGTGAGTTAGAGAACTCATTTATGGGGCAGGCCTACACACCCCGGCAATTGCAGAAGGCAAGGAGCAACTGAGGAAGGAACATCACATCCAGGTCCTCCTCCTTGCCACTCCATCTAGAATCCAAACACCAGAGGGACCTAGAAAAAAAAAAAAAAAAAAAAAAAAAAGAGTTAATTTGCAGATAGGTTTAAGAATGCCATCAAGCAGCAGCACTGCCCGCTTGCTGAAATGCTTCCCAGGCTGGGGGGAAAGTGAGCTATGTCTTTGCTTCTTGTGGGGCATCAAGCACAGGGACAGGATGAGGGCAGTGATAGGAATGGAAATTTAGCGCTGCACTGCCAGCCTGATCCTTTAGCACGTCTGTGTGTGTGTCCCCAAGAGCACCTTTTAATTAGCACCAAGCCTAGAAATCAGATGGCTGCTTCAGAGCCTCTCTCTCAGGATTTTTAAGGGACCCCTCCGTTGTGCAGTTTAGTTGCAGATTTACAAAGGAGATAGGAAACCCATGAGGTGTGCCAGGCACTGATGCAGTGTTCTGGGTGCAGGGGGGCAAAAGCATCCCCAAACAGGGGGAGTGGGGAGCTGGGGGAGCCTGAAACCCAATTAGGGCTTGGCTAGCCCAGCTGATGCCTAGCTGCCAAGGCCCAGAGGAAACCCTCACAGAGGGGGGTGAGGGTCTCAGCTGGCCCCAGCAGTTGTGATAGTTTTACCAGGTACTTAAAACATTCTCAGTGTCACCAGTCCCGGTCAGCACGCAACAAAGGCAAAGCACAAACTGACCAGGCAGGACTTGAAACCGACTAAATGCCCTTGAAACCAACTAAAATTAGAATTGGCTGAAAAGGGAATTTCGTGGAAAAAATAGCACCATTCATTTTTTTATTTCCTGACCTCAGGAGGAGAATGGATTTCTTCCACTTGTGTATCTTTAAGCTATGGGGAGGGAAATTCCAGGCAAAATTGTTTTATTTTCTTTGAAGCTGTTGAGACACTCCAAATCGATAACTTAGCATTTCATTTTATGATGTCAGGAGGAGAGCTTAGGTCTTCAAAATACTAAAACATTTTGGTTTTCATAAAAAGTATTGAATTCATTGATCCTATCACTTTGACATGCTCTATGATAGCGTATGCTCAGCGAGTCCACAAACTTTTGGGACAACCTGTTACAGCCTCAAGGAATACACTGAAACAAGCCAAAAACCCCATCACTTTCAGTGATGGACGTCGCTGCAACATAGCCATGTTTGGAAGGAAGAAAACAAAACAAAACTGCAGATGTACTGCCTTGCTGCTTCATTGGGAGAAATGAGAGTAGCAAGCTCTGGAAATAAATCTGCCTCTCGCTCAGCACCAGATAACCGGCAAGTGTTCATCCATCTGCTGTAAGCAGTCAAACTGTGAGCCCGCCGACACGATGTTACGGTGGTGTAATCGACTGAGGCTTTTTTGTGTTGGGCACTATGCCCGCACGCCGGGGTGGCCAGGGACAGAGCTGCTCCTCAGCACCCTGCTGGTGGCTGGGTGGGAGTGGGTGGGTTGTGCATGAGTGCTCCCAGCCCTTCGCAGCTGTCCCTCAGATCTCCGTGCCGGGGTCTCGCCTGCAGTCACTCGTATCAGTTACCAGCCCTGTCACTGAACTTCTGCCTCAGCATTTGGGTATGAGCCCCTATTGTCATCGCCTTTCCCTGCGGTGGCCTTACATGGGCAGGCGGTGTGGTGCTTGTAATGTATTCCCCTCAATACCCACAGCAGCTGGTGGTGCGACCCCACAGCCCACGGCAGTGACTGACCTCTCCGGGAGTTCAGCTGGTCATGAAACCCATGGTGGAGTCACCTTGTTCTGCAGGGTGGCACTGCTCGGCGTCACCATTATCATATCCCATGGCCAGTGGCACGGTGCTGGGGATGAGGTGGGAATGATGCTGCATCAGGCAGAAAAAACAGACCCCGAAGAAAACATCAGGAAGATTACTCTGAAGTTGTAGCTCATTAAAGGAAAACATGCTGAGATGTTTTTATGCTCCTGCTACTTATAAAAGAGCCAGTTAAGACCACTTATTATGGTAATTACAGAAAGGTAAAGAGAGACCTAGCGAAGATTACAGCACTTCAGCACGCCATCAGTGGGGCTTAAGTGAAACGTATTTAGGACTCAAACAAGGCATCTCCCACATACCTGGGCAGGGGATAACAGCTTGGATAGCTGCCCCGTTCCCACCCCCAGAGAAGGGGCAGAGGTGGTCTGTGGGGGACACAGGCTCCGGTGGATGACCTTGCTGTGGGCAGGCAGTTTAAAGACCTCTCCATCACCACCTTCATCACGCTGTCTGCTGCAGGGGCCATGAATCAAGAAGGAGGCCATGAAGACCCATCTCTGCCACGTGACATGATGCCTCTGGCAAATCCCCCGCTTACACCTCCAGCTCCAGCAGCCGGGAGGAACTGGACCATAGAATTTAATGGCCCTGGCAGGACTTGTCCTCCCTTAATTTATCTAATCCCTTTCTGATACAGAATTTATGTTGTCACCTCTGGATGTGGTGTTATCTCAGACCGTGTACTCTTCTGCACATAGTTTTAAGCCAGGCTGTAGTTAAAAATTCTCCTTTAACCCTTTTCACAAAGAGTACCAACCAACTACTTGATCCTGTTTTGATTTTGCTAGAGCCTCTCTTTTCCAGGTAGGCTCCCCCCCTGCAGAATTTACCAAGTCATGAAGAAATTCCAGGCTTCTCTCTCCTGTACTTCTGTCTCAGATCCTCACAAAGAACCTGTATCTCTGCATGGCCCCGTGCAGGGAGCATCTCACAGGACATCACCATGGGGTCTGCTGCCTTCTTAATTACTGTCACCCTCAGATCTTCCATAGCACTCTCTAAGATGCTTCATGAAGTCTGCCACCTTCACCACCATCATGTGCATGGTGGTGAAGCCCTCATGGCTATCACAAAACCAATTTGGCTATCCTTGGCTCCAAAGACAGCTTGTTTTTGGGGTTTATGAGCTGATATAGTGCCTGGAACTACTACTGCACTTCCACAAGGTCATGGGGGCTCTGAAGGTGATGCTCCTTGCAATACTCAACGCTCCTCAGCTGGACTGTTACCTAAAAATTGCTTCACTAGCATCTGGTTTGCTTTTGTGTGAATTATTTCTTAATTCACAGTTTTCTGAGGAGTCAGAGTTGGAGAAGACCGCAGCCATCTCCTCTCTCACTGCTCCACTCCTGCTGCAGCCAAATTCTCCTCATGTTGATTGTCTCCCACAGCCCCGGGGGCTCCCAAACTGTGAACAAGTTGGTGCAGATCATATTTTCTCACAAAGGAATAAAATGCAGGTTTGGCTCCACACAAGTGGAGTCCAGTCTCCTAGAAGGCCACAAGGCATCAGACGAAGCGATACTCTGGTTGGGTTGTCAGGTTACAGCCACGTAGGGTATGTGAGAAGCCAGGCCAGCCAGCAGCAACCATTTCCCCTGTTAGCAAATACCTAGCTGGTGCTTGCTGTGCTTGCTGTCCTTCCTAACCTCAGTGGCCTTGCATGGAGCTTTGCCCCTGTTGCCCTGGCTGTGACGGTCACCGTCTGGCCACCTGGAGAAGGTTAGAAAGGGATAGGAATATAGTTTCCATCTTTAATCCAATTTAGAGTATTGAGAAAGGGCACTTAGTGACATTTTTAAAGGCTATGACATGGCGATGAAAAAGATTTTGCAAACAAATGCATGCATACAACACAGGCATTGGGTTCTCAGTCCCATGTAGCAGACACTCCACACCAGCCCCTCTGCTGGCCTGGGTGGCTCTCCTGCCCACAGGAACGTGTGCAGGTAACACTGCTGCACAGAAAGGGTGGGTGTCGGGGAGACCTGGTGAAGAACCAAGCAGCTGAGTGTCTCCAGGTGGCAGAAATGACTGATCCCAGGAGAATGCATAGAAAAGCTCAGCAGCAGCCGGCGCACCCCCAGGAATACCAGTGCCAGCATCCAGCTCCCGGCGCGGACGTGATTTACCCCGGCATTGCATGCGCCTATGCTTTGGGGCAGAGGTGCCCCCGTGCTGGGGCTGCTGACACCCGATCTGCATTATCACAGATATCTGGAGATCAGCTGCCTTCCTTTATTGAGAACAAGCCTGATTTATGCCAGCAGAACTGAGGGCTGCAGCCAGCTTAGGTTTCCACTTCTGCAGCTGCAAGCAGATGCACCAACCCTCCGCAGCCAAGCCCGGTTCTGAAACCTGCTCTCTTTTATAGAGGCAATTAAACCCCTCGTGTGCAGCCTTGACATTAAAACATATTTACATTTAAAAGCAACATTTTGTAATAAAGTTTTTTTTGTTCTTTAACCAGTGTATTCTGATGCCAGAGTTTAGCACAGACCTGTGACTGGCTGATTCATGCCTGGTTCATTTTTCCATTCAATCCATTTTCTCTGAAAAGGAGACATAAGCAGTGAAGCCAATATAGTTTTATTGGATCCAATGCACTGCCACTAAAACAAATATATGTACACTCAGGCCACTACACTTTTATTAAAACAAATAGAATTTAATTCAAACCAGCATTCAATAGCTACAGTTGTGTGTGTGTGTGTGTGTATGTGTGTGTGTTTAAAAGAGATGAAATTAAATCCTACCAATACTTTTGCTCAATATGTTCTCACAATCAGATTCATTTGACCCAGGCAATATATATTTATCATAGGTAACACATTTTTATTAAAAAGAAATTTACAGAAACCAGGTTTCCTTTCAGCATACAGACAGAAACCCTAACCAAGTGTAAGCTTAGATTGGGAGAACAGGTAGGAGTGTTTTGATCGTTGTTTTTTATGTTGGTAAAATGCACCAGGTCCTACTTAGGATTTTTTTTAGACTACCACACTTAGAGTGATTTTTTTTTTCTTAGAAAAGAGGCTTTGGAAGCCAGTGTCTTTCTAGAAAAACTGCATTTTGCTTAGTCCAGACACTGGCAAATAAATGCAACTGAGTCATAATTTACAACAGTGATATTTTCTTAATCACTATTCTGCACCTGTGTTCATAGATGAGATTTTTACAGACACTGAGGGGTAGTCTATTTCCTTATTTCCTTTTCTCATAATGCGTTTCTTAAAATCCAGCCTGGATTTCCATGTGTGGCTAGTAAAAACATGGTTTAAAATAAATAAATAAATAAATAAATAAAAATGCATTTCCTAAAATTTCAGCTCTTTATTCCTCAAGATCCATCCTGTGATCTGGAGAGGTTATTGTATTTCCTAGTTCCCTCTCTCTTTCCACTTCAGTTTCTCAGAGAACAATGCAAAACTTGGGGAAACAATTTTAAACTGCAAAAGGTAGATTTAGATTGGATATGAAGAGGAAATTCTCCACTGTGAGGGTGGTGAGGCCCTGGCACAGGCTGCCCAGAGAAGCTGTGGATGCCCCATCCCTGGAGGTGTTCAAGGCCAGGCTGGATGGGGCTTTGGGCAGCCTGGTCTGGTGGGAGGTGTCCCTGCCCATGGCAGAGGGTTGGAATTAGATGAGCTTTCAGGTCCCTTCCAACTTAAACCATTTTGTGATTCTATCTCAGAATCACAGTATTCACCATTCATCTTTTGTCTTGAAAATATTTTGCAAAGGAGGGTCTGGTCCTGCTCTTCAAGCCAAACTGTTTTCTCCATAAGAAAATCACCCTGGAGAGATTGTTCAGATGTGCCCAGGTGACAGTGGTGCACAGGTCTCAGTCCAAGTCAGGAGAATGCATGCATTTAATTCTCACAGACCAATATGAATTTCTTTCCTTTGTTGTTGGCAAAGTTTGAGAAGGAAAAATAAAATGACCTCATTATCTTGTATGAAACTAGCTGTAGCGTGTAGTAATGGCCTCCTTTGAGCTTGCACCGGTGACAGAGATGGGTGTGCCAGCACTGCGACCATCCAAGTGTCGCCTTGGCTCTGTTCAGACCTGCCACAGTGGGAAAAAGGTACATCTACGACCACTGAAGCATAACTTCTGCTGCTGTGTGAGCCCCCCTGGGGCAGGTAGAAGATGTTGGGTTTATGAATGTCAAAGCAGTGTTGGTGTGAGAAGGGAGTTCATAGAAATACAAAGGGTGTCCAGCGAGGGGGGAGCCTCCTGAAGTATCCCCCATTTTTTCCTCCTGCATCCTACAAGGCATTGAGTTGCGTTGACCTTCCCTCCCAAATCAAGGGCTCTCTCTGGAGCGTCAGTCAGGAAAGCATCATTAGATAGCGGTGGTGGGGGAGCACCATCCCCTCCATATGGGCTGAACAGCTGCCTTTGCAGACTTCCCAGACGGGGGAGCAAAGGATTAAGTTCAAGACCCACATCCAGGCATCCTCCCCCACGTTGTGCAGGTGACAAAATGCTTCCACTATTTCCAATCGACTTTGTCGGAGGCCGGCTACTGCTCTCGTGCCTCCTTCCCTGTGACAACATTTCCAGTCAACAGCTCAGCAGCTGTGCCTGCCCATCAGGCTTCTCCTCCCTGCCAGCCTGGTGCAGGGAGAGGAAAAAACCCGACCCCACTCCGAACAATTTTAATTAATACTGACATTTATCAAGCCGCAGAGGAAGCAACTGCTGCTCATTGCTTGGGTTTATGTGAAAATAGTAGAAATAAATGGAACTGTCATAAAGTTGTAGACCATCCCGTCTTCATTACAGCAAACGCGTGGGAGAAATGAGTTGTGAGCAGCAAGAGATACAGGAGCTTGTGGGGAAGCTGATGGACTGCCCAAGCGCTAAAGCTCTCTCTGAAAAGCAGGCTGTTTCCTAAATCAATCTGCCTTCCCTGCTTGTAGACACACAGGCCTACTTGGGATGCCCAGAGGCAAGTCTGTGGGCACAGTGAGCTGGTAAACACCATCCCAGTCCCTGCTGCATCCCACACCTCTCAGGAGCCTGTGGACCCTGTCCCTCACATAGTCTGGTCACACCATGCCCTGAATACCCTCTCTTGCCTTCAAACCAAAAGCTGGGTCCTCCAAGGGGCTGCTCCTTGCTGGCCCAGTGCCTGACAAAGGTGTGAACAGCTCCGACAAAGGCTCACAGGCTTGCTCATGCAAAGCACTGGTAGTCTTCTCATCCTGCAAGCCACCTTACCAATTTGCTGGTCATTTGCAGGCATTTTCAATGTTGTTGCAGAAGTAGTATTATCCCAGCTTTCTACCAGGGCAGCCTTTGGATGTTTCTTCCTGTTTATTGACAGCTAAAAGCTCTTCTTTGAACTCCTCTATACTATCTATTTCCTACCAAAAATGTAAACCACGGAAAAGAATCATTTCTTATATCCTGTCTCATCGGGGCAGAAAAAAATTGCTCCTTCTGCACAAACAGAAAATAAACACATTCCTTCACCCTATGTGGCCTTTACTTGAGCTTCAAAGCAACAACAAAACACTAGTTGACTTTAGTGCTTGTGGCATTAAAAATATGAAGCATCTGTATGATTGAGCAGTACTTTGTGTGATTTTCCTTGCAAGAGATAATATCTGAGTTAATGTGCAATGCTAACTGGACCACTATATGCTTAAAATACACCCTATCTATGGAAAAATTATTAAACTAACAAACAACTGGGAACCTGTTAAAAACTGAGTTTCTAAGCAAGGTTTTTATTAGCATGAAGTGGCCACAGACAAGCCCAGTGGAGACCCCTTGGGGCTAATTATCTCTGGAGCTGCTTTGGGTCAGATATGCTCTGATATGGACCTGCAGCTCTGCATTGACATTAAGTACACTTCAGAATGACATTTTTGCATTGCATGTCTCAGAGTAGCTCTCTCTTCCAGGGAGCAAGGCATGTAATCGCTCATCAGTGCTTTCCCAAGATCTGAAATAGGGCCAGAAGCAAATGAAAACAAAAATCCTCCCAAGCTCATATATTTCTTTCTCTCTCTCTCTCTCTCTCTCCTTTTTTTTTTTTTTTTTTTTTTTTTTAACCTCTCATGCATACTGTATGAGTGAACTCATGAAGTTCTGTGAAGTGCTCAGAAATTACACAATCAGACTCTGATGGTGTGTAAATAGCTCTAGGGCCACAAAGTGATGGACAGACACGCACATACCTACACAGATGGTCACATACAGAATCATAGAACCATAGAATGGCTCAAGTTGGAAGAGACCTCAAAGACCATCTAGTTCCAACCTCCCTGCCATGGGCAGGGATGCCACCCACTAGGTCAGGTTCCCCAGGGCCTCATCTAACCTGGTCTTGAACACCTCCAGGGATGGGGCATCCACAGCTTCTCTGAGAAACCTGTTCCAGTGCCTCACTGCCCTCTAAGTGAAAAGTTTTCTCTTAACATCTCATCTAAATCTTCCCTCTTTTAATGTAAAACTCTCTCGTTTAATTTATTCCACTTCATCCTGTCAATATCTGTAGAGCAAAGAGTTGCTCTCCATCTTTTTTGGATTCAGTCATAGTGCTCAACCCATCAGGATATTTTCTGTGACGCTTATTTTTTAAAGTAATTGCTTAATACAGTACAATAAAGCAGCCATCCTGTAGTGACTTTCAAATGGGACCTCAAATTCTGAAAAAAAAGCACTGTGAATGACAAATTATGCTTCCAATATCACTGAAGTAAAACCCACCTCTTTTTCCTGCTGTGGCTCTAGCCAGCAGCAACTGTTGGCTGCTGATAGCTACAGACAGCACATTTCCCATTCAGGAAACAAATATTATTTTATTTCATAGAAAAAAAATATCCCTCGTAATGTCAGCTATAAAATACAGTAACTGGTCTTCAGCAATACATTGGATTATACACACCTAACTGTATTGGAGACCATAAATTCATCAGATGGTGCTGGCCAGGGGGCTTGTGGAGTGGAAGGGATTTGTCTCTTGCCCCCTCCAGGGAGAACTGTCACCCCACCGCTGAGATATCACTTGAGTGGTGGCTCTCCAGGGGCAGAAAAGGCAGAACTTGCTGAGTCTGTTTGTGATGTGCTTATCTATTATTGACATTCATATCCCGTAATAACTCAGGGAATAAAAATAGAAAATATACCCACTCAAAACATTCTTTGGATCCTGAAATGACAAATTCCTAGTGCAGAAAAGAGACTGATTGGGTTCCTGCCAGCCCAGTCCCTGTGGGCAAATACCTTGCCATCTTCCATGGTAGGTTTGTAGAAATGCACATGTTTGTGAGGATGTGTCAGAAAGCATAAAAGAAAATCATACGCAACGTTAATACCACTGACATGGCATTAAAGCCTACTAGCAGCAGTTCAGCAGAGTTACACCATGCATGATGACAAAGATGATCTTTCCTATGTTTCCCCTACTTATTTTTCTCTATTTCTGGGAGCTTTGTTCTATTACTTTTTCTCCCAGTGACATTCTCCTTTGACCTTTTCTTCCATCTTCTCTAAGCACCATAAGGTATCCTCTTAACAGCTTCTGAGAGATACATTCTATTTAGCCAGCTTTGCGATGATAAAGCTAACTAAGAGTTGAATCTCATTTTCAGATGTGTTTTAACAGAGAAAAAAAAAATAGCACTGAATGTAACAAAATATATTTTTCAGACTAAATGCACAGTTTTTTTTTTTTTTTTTTCCCCATGCTGGTAATGATTTTTTTTCAGTGCTGTGTTATTTCCATTATGACTTGCATTGTAATTCCTAATCTATCTCAATTTTGAGCAACTAATTGTGAGTTGAAACACAATGTAGTCTCTTTAAAATGAGAAGTATCTGTGCCTGTACTAATGAACAACTTTGCTTGGTATCATTAAGTTTCTGTAGCACTTTTTGCAGCGCCTACTGCTATTTCACCCTCCTGTAGTTCCCTCATCAAGGGAGTTTCATTATGAGCAGTTTTGTCAAGAACAACAACAAAAAAAAAATCACCTGATCTGAAATTTCAATAAAATTGTTAGACTATGTCTTCTGAAGTTGCCCTTTTGTGGGAGTTTTGGTTTAGCTCCCAAACTATAAGTAACATCAACTTGTGTAACAGAGACTTCTTTGGTCGATGATTCCTGTCACACTTACCTGACTAATTCAGCATTTTTAGGCCCACACTGAGACCAAGGCCTTGTTGCTTTTAATAAGCTATGAATTCTATTATAAACCTATGTGTCATGTTTATTGTTATATGCATAGACTTTTCATTAGAGATCTGCGCCTGAGATCTATGCAGAGCTCATTGCATGTCAATAGCTACATAGCACTTGTTATAAATCATGCAAATGTGGCAAAAAAAATTGACCTGATGCAATCTTCAATATTACTTCGTAAAAATGTAGAGTTGGACTTAGAGCCTCCACACCTGTATGGGAGACAGAAAGCACAGGCTATCTTAGGGAGAAAATAACAGTGTACCCCTAATTTCAGTCTATTCATCTCCCTTTTAATGTAAACGATCCATCACTATAGAAGGAAGCACGATATCAATCCTTTCCCCACTGAGGTCAAGTAGTGAGTTTGAAGTGAGAGAACAAGACTCACTGATAGGAATGACAGACGGTTAGCGCTTGCTATGTTTAATCGGAATGAATGAACTTGATTATTTGGTTTCCAATAAAGCAAAATAAATGGTACATAAGTCCATAAATAATGAAGAATCTTTGGTTATTTCTTTGTTATTATTTTTGATGCTGAGAAGTGGGTCACTTGGAATGTGCATAAACAAAGAAGAT
Source organism: Aythya fuligula (assembly GCF_009819795.1). Lineage (NCBI taxonomy): Eukaryota > Metazoa > Chordata > Aves > Anseriformes > Anatidae > Aythya > Aythya fuligula. The sequence goes on along the minus strand of NC_045560.1, from coordinate 35,321,052 downwards.
AAATGGCTGGAAGAGGAATGAATTTTCCATAACCTGATTAAAGGATACGTCTGGCTCCTTGGAGAATGTTATAGTGCTTAATGATTTTGTTGTTGCTGTTCTTAATGTGTCTAATGTTTGCTGTTTAAGAAAATCAAGAAAAATGTTAAAAGGTTGCTCCAGAAGGGAGCTGCCAGCCAAGAGGAGGAGGCAGCCTTATTTAGCCTGCAAATTCTCCACCAGCAAACTGAGGAAAGAGAATGGACCCTTTGACCCCAGCACAGGGTAAAAACTCAGTTCACCTAAAATGAGAGGCCTGAAAACTCTGCAAACCCTACGTGTGCCCCAGGACCTGGGGTTGGGGAAGAAATCCTAGCAGCCTCGACCTAGAGGTACCCCTATAGACTCAAGTTGTCCCATTCTTCACCGTCCTCTTCCCTGGAAGTTGACATCAGTGCCACTGCCTGAGAACCAGAGCATCCCCAGACTGGACCAGCATGGAGCTAGCCACCTGTGCTCGTGGTCTGACATCGAACTCCCTTACATCTTCTGCCTAGGAAGACAGGATCAGACTCTTCACTGTCTGCCTCCTCATCACATATACAGGAGACCAGGAACAAGTCCCAGGCGTGGTGGGTCTCCTAGCCCAGGGTGTGCTGCCATCCCACAGCAATGCCCCACTGCATCTCCCCACACCAGCAAACCTTTGCAAGGAAGAAAGCAAGAACAGCCTGCTCTCAGCCCAACATACCATTCAGTCGATGCTCTGATACAAATTTAGATGCACATGTCCCTAGATCCCACTGCTTAGATATAGGCTCTGCAGCCCCATCAATTTGCACAAATTCCTGGTGTTAGCATGCCCCTGTCGCCGCATGAACTTCACTTCTCTCCCCAGCCGCTTTATTAAAATCCAAGTGTTCCCAGGGTAGCCCGTGCTCTTTTGGCAGTGGCTGTAAGGCTGGACTTAAAATATTGATGGGCTGTGTTATTGTTTTAGCATGCTGGTAGTACGGTTTTGCAAAGGGCAAACTAGTGGAAGGAACTGGCAGATGTTAGCAGTTCATAGTGACAAAAGTTGAACAAAGATGTATTGTCAAAGAAAAGACATGGATTTTTAAATTTTTTTTCTAGCCTGAGGGTTTTCTCTCCACCAAATTTTGAAGCCTGCTACAGACAAATGGAGATGTGAGAACCCCTAAAAAAGGAGGATGCAAAAAAACCTTGTAATACCATATGAAGTCTCCTTTGTAGAGTGAAATGACAAGCACCTTAACCACAGCAGCTGCTGTTAGCTATCCCTTAAATGACAGTTATGAGGATGATGACAGTAATAAAATACCTTTGAAGGATAAAGATTTTATTAAAGAAAAATTAACCAAATTAATTCATAGTATTAGTCAGTAATTTGTCACAGAAAGGTTGAATTTAGCTCTTTTTAGAGTCAATACTTTTTAGGAGACTGCATCTTTTTAGGAAAAGCTCTATTTATTTATTGCAGATACATTTTCTTCTTGCATAGCTACTGCTGTAATATCATCAAGCTGGCCTTTGTTAGCGAAGGATCCTTTTCACATTGCTCACCATTTTAGTTCCCATAACAACAGAATACATTTATATTGGAAACTCAGCTTCTCTCTGCTCTTTTGGGGTAAGATTGTTTTCTCCACTTAAAGGAAGCTCGTAGCACACTAGAGATTTGTGCAAACCTGGAAACTTGTATGGTTTAACACAGTAGGTGACTGTGCTGAACTACCATATTTAAACAACATCTTCATCTGGAGTGACAATTTCAAATGTCTGCAGCTTTTGGCTGGACTTATACCTCTTGCAGCCAAAGATTGCTATACCATATCTGTATTTTCTAATTAAGATACAAAATACTTGCTGTTGAATGTGCCTTTTTAGATTCCAACAAATTCATTGTGTGTTTATGGAAACACACAGCCATACCAAAGTTGGCTAGCCTAGCAAGGTTTATCTTCAGCCTATAGCTCTTTCTCTGAATTCAATACTGCAGGCACAATTTAATGCAAACCCAATTTATGACTTAATGCTCCAGGGACCGTAGTGGGAGATTGTTACATTATTCTTTTCTAATCCTATTTGTGTTTTAATTTGCTAAGTCTGTAATGAGGTGCATGCCTTGAATAGATTCAAGATCTTTCACATTGCTTTTGACTTTGTTTAATATAATAGATTGTACAGTTTGCATTCAGAATTGAGGTGTTCCAGTCAGTACTATCTCTTCATTTTCAAAACTAGAGTGAATAAAATTATGTCCTGAAAGTAATTCTATCCATGTTTCCTTGTTTATCACTTAATGGTTTATTTCCTGTTATAATTTTCTGTTACAATATGTGAGGTCACAAAAATCAATTCTCAGCGGACTCTGACTTGACTGTTTGAAATTACTCCCCAAAACACTCTGAAAATATTATGGAGAAAATAAAGCATTCAGTGGTAAGTGGCTGGCTATACTGATTTTTATTTTATTTTATTTTATTTTATTTTATTTTATTTTATTTTATTTTATTTTATTTTATTTTTTGTATTATTACTTCTTTGATTTTTTTTCTGCTGATGAAACTATAGTAGAAATAAAGATAAATAGAGCAAAACTTCAGCTACGGGAAATACCCAGGTGATGTTAATCAACTTACCTTTATTTATGCCAATGATTTGTGGTGACACTAGTGGGAAATCTGCTTCAATATATCCATAACATTTTTGTTCTAAAATTTATCGTCTGTGATCACACTTACCGTTCATCTATATGGAGAACAGAAATCCCATTTCACAACATTTCTATATCTTAACTTTGCTTTCATTTTGTTTGAGACAGGAAAAAAAAAACTGTCCACAAAATATTTAGTTTTATTCTCATGATCATATTATGAAACACAACATACTATAAAAACATAATAATTCAGAAATAAAATAATAATAATAAAAAAAAGGGAAATAATTCAATGCTTGATGATCTTAGAGGTCTTTTCCAACCTAAATGATTCTGTGATTCTTTGACGGGTGGGGAAGGAGAGAAGGGAGGAAATATGGAAAGCAATACTGTTGCAGTAACTTGGATCATAACTGAACTCTTTTTCCAGACAGGATGAATTTCTAACAACATTTTTCTGAGCGGTTCTCCTTGCTGTATCATACTAATTGCTGTCCTGAGTCCTCTTCTGCTCCTAAGAGCCATACAGGGAGGTTATCAGGCTTTTGGTTCTAGATGGATGGTCAGAGACATTTACTGGTTTCTGAGCACTGGCAATCTACAGGAATCTCTATGATACTCACAGAACATAGCTGGAGAAATTGCACTATCACTGGTCCAAAATAAGCTGTGAGCAGATACTCTGCAAAATACAAGTAGTAGTGTTTCCACTGTTGCTCACCTTTTGGTATTTTGTATGGGTGTCAGTTCTTGTCTGGAGAAGTCCAGTGAAGATGTATCCAAGCTAAATGCCTTCTTGCAAGACTAGTCAGCCATTCCTCTTGAAGATTTTATCTATAGACACAAACAAACAATCAAACAAACAAAAACCTACCAATTTAAAAGCCAGAGGAAATCTTTCCAGTTGTTTTTGCTCTGAAACAAATATCTCCATCCAACACATGGAGCCTGTTGGGACAGCACAGCACAATCATACCTTATGGGTCGCAAATGCAGGAGTCTACATATGCTTTGGGATAGAGAAAACTCTGGTAACTTAGTTAATATCTTTATCAAATATACCTTCTGTTTACTTTTCACATAGCTTTGAAAACCAATAAATCAGATTAAGGGAAATCTTACAGAAAACTTACATCATATTGTGAGCTGCTCTTATTTCATGAAAACCTCACTCATGCTAACAGATTCCTCAGTTCCTTTTTTTCATCAGTGAGCCTGAAGTCACCCCAACCTTCCTCAAATTTCAGGAGAGGGAGAATGAGGAGTTTCACATCTCTGGCTCTGAACAGATGGGCGCCAGATCAATTGCTGTGATACCCTAAACTTCCATTTTGGACACAGCTAAAATCTCTCATAAACTTCTAGATTTTGGTAAATCCAGACAGCAGGAAACTGATAAACACTACTGAGGCTTTACGCTGTCTGACATTTTAAGCTCTGAGAAAATAATCCATAGGTATAGCAAAACCATCTAAGAAAATTCCGATACCTTCCAAGCAAATAAAAGCTATCTTTATTTCAGATGGCTGAGAATGGAAGATCAGCCTCTTCAGAGTAGTCCTAGGTTAAGAGTAATTATTTTTGGATGCAGTGCTAATTTGTTATAATGCACCTGCTTCCACTCACACCAGGAAGCATCTGGTGATGGTAATGATGGGAGGACACAGGAGGAAGACACATGGGGTTTCTTGGGGGATGAAGTAGCCTATCAGCAGGCACAACAAATAGAAAGCACCCAAGTTTAGATGGATGTTTTTCAGAGAGTCGTCTTTGTAGACCACAAGCGGCCTTTGGAGTCCATCCTGGTCATCTGGAGCTAACTGCTGGGGGTCTAATTGCTGGGGTTCCTGACACCAGGACAGGTGCAATACAACACTATTGCTTTATTAAATCTTCACAGAATCACAGAATCTCTAGGTTGGAAGAGACCTCAAGATCATCAGAGTCCAACCTCTGACCTAACACTAACAGTCCCCACTAAACCATATCCCTACGCTCTACATCTAAACGTCTTTTAAAGACTTCCAGGGATGGTGACTCCACCACTTCCCTGGGCAGCCTGTTCCAATGCCTCACAACCCTTTCGGTAAAGAAGTTCTTCCTAACATCCAACCTAAAACTCCCCTGGTGCAACTTTATCCCATTCCCCCTCATCCTGTCACCAGGCACGTGGGAGAACAGACCAACCCCCACCTCGCTACAGCCTCCCTTGAGGTACCCATAGAGAGCGATAAGGTCACCCCTGAGCCTCCTTTTCTCCAGGCTGAACAAGCCCAGCTCCCTCAGCCGCTCCTTGTAGGACTTGTTCTCCAGGCCCCTCACCAGCTTCGTCGCCCTTCTCTGGACCCGCTCAAGCACCTCGATGTCCTTCTTGTAGCGAGGGGCCCAAAACTGAACACAGTACTCGAGGTGCGGCCTCACCAGAGCCAAGTACAGGGGGAATTCTTGCTTTCACACAGAATGAAGTAAGAAAGAAAAAAAAAAAAAAAAAAAAGAGTAAAAGAGTATGCAGGCTGTGTGATGATTGCCTCCAGCAGACATGGTCAATCAGCTTTTGAAATCAGAGTCAGATCATTTAGAGAAAGGGCTGCTGGGCATGAGCTGGAGGTGGAGCCCATCAGATTGAGGGAGAAACTCACCAATCCAGAGGAGAGGAGTGACAGTCACTGAGATGCCCCAGTGGGTGATGGAGTAGGGGATGGGGAGGGACAGAAAACAGCCAGGCCACCGGCTGGGAACGGAGCACACCAGCCAGGCCAACTCAGTGTGAGCATACCAGTAAGGTTTGGGTAATGTAATGGCTATACATGGGCTTGAAATATTTAGGTGACTTATTGGTTCAAAAGCATAGAGCCTGGAGAGGTCAGAGCTCTTTTGTGCTGCTCAGACCTCCATCTCCTGCTCTGTGCTTTGTTCAGCCAGACAAGCAATGGCACTCCTGGCTGATGGCCACATCATACACCCCCTATCTACCACAGAGAGCCTGGGTTACATGCAAGGGAGCTGCAAACATTCCCTGCACCTTCAGAGAAGTTTAAAGTGTTAATGTGGCATCCAGCATTCAATCTCCAGCTGTGTGTGCATGCAACTGGGCCCCCATCCTGCATGTATTCCCAGGAAGAGGGGATCTGGGCATCTAAAGCAGTTCTATGGTGAAAGCAAGATGAATGCAGCATCGCAAGACTGCAAACCTTTTCACAGCTTCCACCTTGTCCAAATCCATCAATACTGCCTCTGTTTCAATCTCATGCAGAGTTATGCTTCTCCACTCTGCCCTGACATTGCCAGACTCAGAAATTAGCTGAACTTCTCTGGTTTAGGTTGGAAATTAGGAGACATTTCTTCTCAGAAAGAGCAGTCAGTCATTGGAACGGGTTGCCCAGGGAGGTGGTGGAGTCACCATCCCTGGGGGTGTTCAAGGAAAGGTTGGACATGATGCTTAGTGACATGGTTTGAATGGTCTCAGGCAGAGGAAAGAATTGAGTGTATTATTTCCCACTTCCCAGGTAAGCACTCTCATGCTGGGCTTTTATGTAAAAGCAGGGCATGATGTACTTCTCATACTTTCCCTTTTACAAGGAAGCAACCGCAACTGTGCTTTGCCCCCAGATTACCTGTGGACCCCAGAATGAGAAGTAACAGTATGAGAACATACCTTACCTGCTGGAGTTGGCCAGGGAGCATTTTCTGTGAGAAGCCTCCCATTTCCACTCACACTTTGCACTAATAAGGGGCACCGCTCACCTGCAGGCCACTGCAGCTGAGGCTGCTCTGCAGGAAAACCAGGCTTCTGCAGAGCATGTAGAGGCAGGCAGGGAAGCACTTCCAACAGTGGCAAAAAAAATCAGTGCCCACAAGATAAAATGTGTTCAGTGGGTAATACAATGCCTGCATGCTAAAATTCCTAAAGGTAATTAGACTTCAGTTTTGCATATGCTCATAGCTTGGTCACAAGTATATTTTCCAAAAAGCATTAAATATTTTGTTACAATTCCTGGAAGACAGAAAACATCCATTCCTCCATGAATAAAATTGGACATTTGTGTTTGTTCCTTTATATAGATGCATGTAGGAAAGCGTGGATGTACATTTATATCTCCCTATTAAACATAATAATACGCTGTAGAGATACCTAACTTTATAATAGTTACAAATAAAATAAAAAGGGAAAGCTGTTAGGTGCTCTTTCTAGGAAGCTTAGGCAGTGGTAGCTGACCTTTATCATGGCACTAGCGTGCATTAGCCAAAATAATACTTTAACAGTTTTTTAGCACCAGGCTATACGTTCTGTTATAAGGAATAGCAAATGTTTAATCATAAATATTTTAATGGCTTCAGGGATTCATGGTATTCAATGACTGTGTTAAATGATAATAATCACATCTGGTTTATTACTATAGTAATTCAGCAGCTTCTCTTCAGTAGTTATTTTTTATTATATGTGCTGTGCTACTGTCATGGTCATTTATAGCAGTAATATTTTAAAGTGGCTCATTTGTTTGTTTAAGGACAGTTTCACAATATATTTCTATATTAATATACATTTTGTACTATTATTTCCAAGCTGCCACTGGAAAATTGATCCTGGCTTGTTACGATGAGAGGGGCTGGAACTTGTGCAGAATGCCAACACGGAGAGCGAGGGATGGAGCAGATGGGTAGTGTACTGGTCTCCACTGGGGCTGTAATCGCTGTTGAGTCTTATTCATAAATGAAGGGGTCCATTAAGAAATAGTTAACTAGTAATAAACATGAGGGGAGGATTCGAATCAGGCGGAGCACAGACAGAACTAGAAAAATGCCAGAGCTAGACCACCAAAAAACAACTGGATATGGCCATTTTACACATTATTACCCAATAATGGTCCTTTTTTTTTTTTTTTGCATTTACAGTGAAGGGACTTTCACTAGGAAGACAGGGGAGAACTGATTGATTTTGCTGATCATTTTATTCAGATACCTGCCCACTCAGTCACGTGGGAGAGGTCTCATTTATCTTAATGGGATTGCTCACGAGAGTAAAGGTTTGGAGGATCAAGACATATATCAGCAGAAATGGGAAGGAACTAGCAGGAGTTAGTTATCAAATTAGAGGAGGGACCACTCAGGACTGAAGAGACTTTCCTGTCATTACAGTTTCCCCTTGGAACTGCAATTTTTAAAGCCTCGTATTCTGCAGTTTGCTGCACTTCCTGACTATTGATGTCCTCAGGCATTGGGACTCAAGTTATTTACCTGAAGAAAGTCACGGGCAAACATACACTACAAAGAAATCGCCTGGAGGGTGACACCTGTGAAGGTGAGAGCCTCTCTCATCAAGCCTTGATAGCACTACTGACTACTGCCTTGCCTGGCAGCCCAGCCCTGGAAGGTTTCCATTGAATTTAAGGGCAGCAGAGCAGCTCCTGGCCATGCAGTCTTGCATCGGAGCTTGCTCAGTGTGTCGAGACTTTGCATTGCCTTCATAGCTGGTGCAAAATAATTAGGAATCACGTTAATGGGTGGGAAAGATAAAGGCAATTTGTAAATATTGTCTCTGAGAAGAAAAAAAAAAAAAAAAAAAGGTAGAGGAAGGGTTGATTTTCTGCTCTTATTTTTTGCTCCTTTCTCTCTTTTTCCCCTCCCTTTCCCGCTTTTAATGGCCTGGTGAAGGCAGCTCTGTTTAGTTCAGTGAAACCTCTCCACCACCCCACCACACAGGATGTATTGAGTTGTTGCAGTAAAAGTTAAAAGGAAACTAAGGACAATTATTAGTGCTTCTTTCCTGCTCCATTTTCTATTTGGTCTGATTGGATGGTGGGCTGAGGGTAAATGGCTTTTATAGCGCTGAATGATGAATGACTCTGAAATAGTCTGTAACCAGAAGTGCCGACTGACATGCTGCTGATTTAACTGACATGCAGGGTTATGTTTGTATAAAGTCACTTAAATAAACATGTGTTAGGCTGGAGCCAGCTACGCCAGCACTTCTTTGCTTCCCCTCCACCCTCCATTTATCACTAAAAGATAACGATAACGATTTGATCTTCCTATCAGTCATTCATTATATTAATTAATTCAAATGTAATTGTTTTGAATGCCTCTCCATTGCTGTGGGTACTTTGTACAGCACTTAAAGCACATGCACTATCAGAGAACAAAATAAATCCTCAATAAAAAGATACACTCATCAAATGGGCTCCTTCAAACTAGCAGTCCCTTTCATCCAGCAATTATCTCTTTAGCCTTCAAAGCAGCCTCTCCCTAAATGCTCAGGAAAATAAATGGGTCCAGGAGCTTGACAAGGAGTTCAGCTAATCCTGGCTCTCACAAAGGGAGCCAAAGTGAATTCCTCTGAGAAAAAAAGCTCTGCTGGGAGATCCCTTTTTCCTGTACTCTTACTTACCTTTGTGCAATGCATGTTCTTTTGTGGCTTCTGTGAAGCTTCATCAAACCTTATGAAGCTCTTTTTTCCCTTTATGGCTTTTTTTGTTTCCCATGTGAAGTGCAGAAATAAATTTCCAATGCAAGCTTTAAATATATATTTACTGGCATTAAAGCCCATACTTGTGTGTGATTATAGCAGGCGAGTCAGGATGTGACAATCTGTCTTTAACATGTGAATCAGGGAAGAGTGCAAAACTAGGATATGATTTTATGCAAGGGCCCTTCCTCTGAGTAGTTCTGCTTGGCTTTAGGATCCCAGGCTGACCTAACACTCAGCAAAGCCCTGTTGCAAGATTCAGGTGTGTTTAGGATTTAAAAACAGAAAATCATGATTACTCCAAGTGTCAACATGAGATAGCGTCTATTGTAAGAGTGTGGTTTGGGCAAATACAGATGGATTCCTTTCACATGCAGTAGTAAATGTGATAATTTAAAAATCCAGTCAATTGCCTTTATACTGATTTTAATCTAATACTCTATGTATTTTTATCCCGTTGCTGTGCACTGGAAGTGAGCTCTGCCTCACAAGAGCCAGTCCCAAATTTCCATAGCAGTCTCCACAATCCACAGCCACACAAAAGATTATCTACTGAAATTAGAAAAAGGTTGGATAAAATAATGCAGTGGATTGATTATCTTGAACATCATCTGATATTGCCAGGTTCTATAAAACACCCCAGGGTCTAAGTCTCAGCAAGGCCTCTTTGAGAGTTTGCCCACAGATAAATAAAGCCATTTGATTTCAACCTTTCCTGCCCATTCTGCTATACAGAGCAGAGGAGAAACAGGCTTTGCTAGTGACCACAGCTAGTGACTGGATGCAGAAATGCCTCCTAGCCCTGTCTGAAACTCTAGATCCAAGCCTTTGGAGTATTCCTGTAAAAGGAATAATCCTGGGGGAGCAAGGTGATCAGAGAAGGAGCTGGTGACTGATCTTGGCCCAGTTTGAAGTCATCTGGAAGGTGGCAGGGGCAAGAGCAGAAGGGAAACAAAGGGAAGCTCTACAAAGCCTTTTGGGACCCAGCTGCCTCCATCTTCTCATCAATCTAGCTGAGATGGGAAACCCCAGCAGCCAGCGGGAGCTTTCATAGATGATAAACCTGCTGCTTATTCCCCTTGCTTCAAATAAGTCAAATGAGAAGAGAGTCCCTTAAGAGCACGTGGTGGACTCACAGTGTGACTAAACCAGGAGCTGCTCCTGTTTGGTTTTGGTCTTAAATGGCCTTTTTAATATGGTTTCATCCTTCTTTTCCTTGCTTGCTCAAGGCACCAGGATGGCTATTGCCTTACTTTTCTCTGAGCTCGTCAGAAGTGTCTTTAATGACGTCAGCCCACTCCTTGGAAGGAGACTTGCTAATTAACTTGCTCCCCTCTCCTCTCTGCTGTCTGTAAAAGGGCCTCTCGCCCCGAAGAACTGAAGAATTACAGGACATAGCAGTAGCTGTTGCATTTCATATCTTGTCAGCTGTGTGATGGATTTAGCACACCCTTGTCTGGCTATTTGGATTTCGGAGAACACGGTATGCCTGATTTCTATCAGGTCTAAGCAATGTCTCATTGGGGGCCTAAATTACATGACAGAACCCCTTTAAGGGAAAAGGAAAATGAATACCACCCTCTATAAATTATCTGGAACAAACAAACTAGTTGCTCAAACTTGCTGTACTCCTGCCAGGAGTCATAAACTAGCTAGCTGTGTTTAAGAAAAGTAAAAACTGTTTTTCCTACCATGGAATAAACAGTCTCTGGGTTCTATTCCTAACCACAAATGGCAAATGTATGCAACTCTCCAAGAACCAAATTCTGCTCACTTTCCAAATTCGCTTAATCTCCAGTCCTCAGAGATTAATTAACTCGACAGGGAAGCCAACACTGAAGTTGGAATAGAGGTGTTTTTTGAAGTAAGTGCTGTTCTGCTCATCTAAAGAAGCTGCTCTGCTGAGGCCAGCAGAAAAATCTGCAATATTTAACCTAGATGTTCCCGTTTTCCAGTTTTGCACATTAAGTCTTGATTTTTATGAACAGCCACCAAAGAAATGGATGCTAGGTGTAGAAATTAAAATCTTCTAAGTCAAAGAGAAATTGTTTATCTCTCTCCAGAGCTAACTGCAGAGATTTGTAAACAAACCACAGGATAAGCACACATTCATATGGCATATACAATATATGTGTGTTGTGGGGAACGGTGTTTTTGGCTTTCCCATAGAAAGAGATGATACTCTTGAACAAAATTCAGGAGACCAGAGGGGCTGGATCATCCCATTCACCACTGGGAGTTGCTGCTTCATCTGCCACCGGCTCCTGACAGAGAAACACATTGGGAGCCCCAACATTGCTCCATGCCCTGTCACATGCAGATGAAGGCAAAGAGTGTCTAATCTGCATCAGAAAGCATATTCCTCAGTTTAACATGGACACCCCATGGATTTCTAACTCTCTAACAAGAGTTTTCAGTATGGAGACATCACTGTGAGTTCAGCTGGGGTATCTGGTTGCTGCAACCCAAAAGTTGTTGCTGAGCTATGTGACAAAAGGTTCTTACTCAGTCCCGAAAGCCCCTGTCATGCTGGTTTTGGATTTCCCTTCAGGTACATTGCCATGTTGGTGTCAGGTCAAACCGTCTGTGCAAGCATAGCGTCTGGCATTTCTGGAGTGAAAAAGACCTGCAGTAAAGACAAACACTGCTGAGATAAGTTTGGTGGCTTTGAGACATTAGTCAGGGTTTAACTGGGGCTGAATGGAGATCAACAAACTCATTTTGCTTAGGGCAAGAGTCACCTTCTATTCAGGTCACATGGGTGAAAGGTAAGGGCTTCTCTCATTACTTCTCTGTGCCACTGGTTAAACTAAACCCTTAGTTTTCTATTCCAAAACAACACAGATTTGGGAAAAAAGAAAAAAAAAAAAAAAAAAAAAAAACCACAACTGAAATATACTATCATTTCTTCAAGATCCTTCCTTCCCACATCTACATGACATACTTCTTGCCTGTGTTGCCTGTGCACATAGGCCAACGTATAGAGATCTATCACAGGCTGGAAAATAGTGTAACATCATAAGAGAAAGTGAGGATAGTAATGATTTATTTTTTTTTTCCTGAATACCAACTAAACAATAAGGAATATAATGACGACCTCTTTCATTGTTTGCCCCCCTCACTCTTAGGAAATACAAATGAAACTCCAGTGTTGTTGAGGGAGTTACGGATCTAGCAGCATTTTCTCTAACATTTTCATTGCAAAAAGAATGCCAATAGGCAGAAGTCATTTCCTCTCCACAGCCTCTCTTTTAAATTACCTGACATTGCTCTGGTTATCCTGACTTCATATAGAAGCCTTCTGTAATTACAAATGCATCCTGTCCCCAAACACTGAGCCTGCACCCAACCTGTGGTTTCCTCCCTGCTGGCCTTTGAGCTGTGCATGGCTGAACTCTTGGGGCTCTCAGTAGATCACTTGATCTCTCTTGACACAGGGTCACCAGCACATGTTCAAAAAGCCACTTAAACTCTTTTACACCTTGATGAACAATTCTGCAAACAAGGTGTCTTACCACCATGTTAGCAAGTTATTGAGATGCCGACTTCTGTCAGATTAATTAGAAATAGCCATTTGATCTGGCCAGGCATCTTTGAAAAACCTCTTAGCACTTAACCTCTACACAAAATACATTTCAAAATCTAACCCACTATGTCTAAACTTATCCGGTTGTCAAAAGGATATGGAATTATCAGTTTTTCTGCAAGTCTACGTTAACAATTACATCTTTGAAAGCACATCCTGCTCCACAGTATTAACATCCTGGCCATTCTTAAAATAGTTGGTCTCATACTAAAAAAGAGAAAAAAAATCCCACTTTGAATGTAAAATTAATCAAAAATATGTCTTGTTGCCCCTCCTCCCCTTCCAACTTACTGTTGCTTCATTCCTTTTCCAACCTTGTGTGCATTGCCAACAACAGTTTTATCAGTATCCTGTGTCTTTTCCTACCATATTAGAGAAAATCTCTCAAAAGCAAATATACATCTGCATTTTCTCCAGATTCTTGATCCATTAGGAAATTTGCCAACTGACCATTGCTAGGGACTCATTTCCCTTTTCAGGAGACATTGCTTCATGATTGTTAACCAATACAATATGGAAAGCTAGTATGGATTCCAGAGGGAAATTTTCAGTCCAAACCAGGTCTGGAGCTCATCACCTGAGATAGCTTGTTTTATACCTTAGGATAAGATACTAACTCTGCTGTTTCATCACATGCCCTCTAACCCACTGCTATCTGAATAAAACATGCCCCTTTTCAACGTGTAGTCTCTGATCTCACTTTCTGTCCTTTGACTTCATACTCTCCTCTTGACAGATTTCTTGGGAAAGGACTAAGACAATAGGATTCCCCAAAGCATAAAAACATTTCTTTACAGGAAATAATAATTCCTGGGGGCTACACTGTAGCAGAATTCTGTGTGTGGTCATTCTGCCTTCTGATTGGTATTGCACACAGGAAACAGGTTGAGAGCTTGGTGATTGATGTGGACTGCTGGATCTGGTCAGGGGAACAGATGTGTATTAGCTCTCTGACCTAGCCATGGAGAAAAGTTTTAATACCTTTAAAAAATGCCCAATTGCCTGATTTTACCAAGCTAGTTTGACACATTACCTTATTCATAAGCTATCATTTTCATCCCAAGGGCATACAAACTGGGTAGCACAGAAAGGCATGTTCAACTGAATAATTGGTATTCAGCTATGCAGAAAGAAAATTGAATGGGCAAAAGGTCCAGCTGCATATCAATGCCCTGGACTGGTTGTCATATCCAAAAAACAGGAGAGTCTCTCTTTGCATTATTCTTTCTACAGTTCAATCTACAATCATCAGGAATCCTCTACATACTAAAGACCCCTAAATTAAAAGCAGAAAGGTATAACAACAGAATAAAGCTAATGTGAGCAGTAATGATCACGTCAAACATTCAACTTCACCTTTTTGGGGAGGCTGTTTGTTTGTTTGTTTGTTTGTTTTAAATTTTTTAAACAAAATTACAATATATGAAAGGCAGATAGTTCTGACTGCAAATAAAGCAATAATATTTGTCAAAGCAGCAAGTTAGTATGCTCCTTATACAATCAATTAGCTATAAAGCCTGCCAATTCACATAATACTTTAAGTCTACAGAAAAATATCCTATGAGCTTTTTCCGCGATATAAGATTAAATGTTTACTAGTAAAAAAAACTCCAGTACTTCTGGGTTGCCCAGTGCAATCTGTCAGGCCCGTGAGCATCTTGTTTCGACATGCAAGTTCTTCAGTACAAGCACTGTCTGTGCTTTGGATTCTGTACAGCAGAGCACAGAACAGATTGGTGGTGTTTAAAAAGAAAATGATTAATATTTCCCCTACTTACCATACTAGACATTCCTATAGATGCCATTAGACTTTCCCAGCTAGTTTCTGCTAGTGCCCAGGCATACAAGTGGCAGTTCAAAAACCTTTTGTTATGACTGAAAACCCGTTTTTCAACCAGAAATACTGGGAAACATCCACAAGTATTAACTAGAATTTCCATTAAAGTGAGATACTCCTCTCTGACACTAAAGTATGGAGCATCTTTTAACACTGAAAAGTGAGATACCCCTTGTGTTATCTTGTTGACCCTGTTCTAAACCCCCTAAAACTGAGAATATCATAAAACATTCTTTCTAAGCAGCACCAAAAATGAACCTGCCCCTTTCTATTTTGCTACCATGTGCTGGCTTTCTGGAGTAGATAGGTCAAAGTGGACCAGTGCAAGTGGGGACAAAATGTATGGACCAAAATATAAAGGGAAGTAAAATGCTGGTATAGGGAAAAAAGCGCCACTTGAGACCATCATTCAGCAACCATTTTCATCTCTTGGCCATTCAGCAGTTTGCAAAATGCCCATGTGAATTGCTTGGTTTGTCTCACTCTGCTGCCATGCTTTCCATTCCATCCTTCAGTGTACACAAAAATTTGTGCTGCAAGACACTTCACCCTCTTGACTCTGTCAGGAGTTGTGGTGAATATGTCACTTGCAGCTCATGCATGAATATGTCACTTGCAGCTCATGCATGAGCTGTGAAATCAGTAGAAAAACATGTCAAATTTATACAAAGAGAAGAGGAGTGCAGATCAATCAGAATCTCCACTGTGGCAATTTGGATGCTGTCCTCTAGGACTATGTCTCTGCATATGTAAACAAATGATATCCCACTGTCTTAAACTCTTCTATAATGGTACCCACCACTACATGAGCAGGTGTTGCAGGTGTCTTGGGTGTCTCCAGTGATAAATACACCATCAAAACACAAACATACCCTTATGAAGTGGGCCATTTTCAACTGTAGAAATGTGAAATCAAGCTTTAGAAACAATGTCTAAGATAAGAATTAACACATGCTTAAATAATATCTCCAAAGTAGTGCAGGACACAGTGTTTTCTAAACAAGTGGCCTGGGAGGCAGCCACACCAAAACCAGCTCCCGTGGAAGTGCTGAAGATCAAACTGGCAGCCTAAGGCTACATCCCTTATTTTCTGGTAATCTTGGGCACACTCTTCACAAATGTGCTTTACCTTTTGGATCTTTAGAGGATGGAAACTATCCAGTATAAACTATGTTGAGACCACAGTTTGGAAACACTGGAAGGAAAAAATAAAGTCTAGGCTCATGTCAACCTCATAAGCACGAGGGGTATACACTGCTCTTATTTAGAAGTGCAAGTCTACAGTGGTCCTACTCACACAGGGGAATTTCTCCAGATTTACACAGCATACCTGAAAAGAATTTGGCATGAAATCTGTTGAAAGGAACAGGGGAGAAGGATGTCCAGAGTTCAACGTATAGCAGCCATGGTAAACAACAGAAAATCAAACCAAGCTAGTGTCTGAAAGAGCCCAAGTCAAAGCCTCTCACTCCTTATCCTTTTCCTTGTGACATTTATTGCAGAGCCCTAGAGGACGGGAGAGTATGTGGCGATCTTAGCTTTGATGCTGGAATGTAAAACATTTTCCAAACGGGTGAGGGGAGAAAGTTTTCTTTAAACATGTTCCAAGAATAGACCTGAGAAAAATGCCTGATCTGAAAACGCCTGGTGAAGAGACGGCCTTTCACTGAACGGCCTCCTCTTTGAAGCTGCAAAAGTGTATGTGATTGAGGATGCATTTTTGTCACAGCTGCCTTGGGAGTCACATATCCTGTGATCACCGTGTTTTATTTTATTTTAATCTGTGACGTTTGACATTTTGAAGGGTTTGCATGTGGTGGACGTGATGGTAAGCAGTCAGACCGCACTAGGAACATTGATAGCTGCCAAGTCAAACACTAGAGCCACACAAGAGGCTGGGACAACAAGGTCTCAAGGGATTTGTCACTGGTGGTGGCAGCAAGGGCCATGGGCTGGATTTCAGAAGTGAGGCAGGTGGCACCAAAGTGTTGTCTACATTTGAAAGATTTTACCCAGCCAAGAAGACATTTTGCTTGGGCTTTTCAAGAGAGAAGCAAGCCATAGTGAGAAATGTCTTTTTTTGTTGTTGTTGTTGCTTCTCTGTGTTTACGCTTTTACCTACACAAAGACATTTAGCAATGTCCACTGCATGCTTTTTCAAGTATAAACCTTAACTGCATTTTCATTTCTGTTTTTCAAAGTTGTGTGGCTCTGCAAAGGCAGATGTAAGACTGTCCTGTCCTGCTATACTAATTGCACTGGGATAGCAATTTTAGTCAGTATTAAATACCCAGTTAAATGCTATTCAATTTGTTTGAACAGTCCTAATTACAAACTAGAGGTTCTATTGATTAAAATACCATGATTTGTGACCCCCGAAATTTTGCTACTAATCGTTAGTAACCTTTTCTTTGGATTCTCCTTGTATTTTCTCATGCCTTTTTATTCTTATTTTCTGTGTCGATATATCCTTCCTAAATACAGCTTAAACATTTATTAAAACACATCAGTCATCTTTAAAAAGTGGTCTATTTTCCTAACATTATTTCTACATGTGAGAAAAGTCCCTGCTAATGAAAAACAAGCTACCAAATGGCTTACATATGCTGCTTGTTTTCAGCAAGAGCATGAACGTATTTCAAACCTGGGTCTGTGTTTGCAAAAGTAAATAGTTATGATTTAGGAATAAATAAGCGACAAAAGCTCAGGCCGTTGACATTGGCGTTAATGAACGAGGATTCACAGCTTCTCAACCATTTCTCTGGAAAACAATTTATTTATTTATTTTTTTAAATCTATTTCCTGATGGCTTCTCTGGGCCACTGGTCCTGTCTCTGATTTGGGCTGGGCGAGTTTGTGTGAGCATGGGGAATAGGACCAGCCTGGCCCTGGTAGAAGGGGCTGATGCCTCTGGGTGCTTGGAGGAGAAATGATTTAGGAAAATCCCTCCAGGGGAGCTTGAGGAGGCGCTGGGAGATGTTGCAGAGCAAACAGGACAGGAAGAGACCCCCCGTGCTGTCTGACCAGAGTCTTCCCAGCACGAACATATCATGCAGAACCTTTCAGGCGGCTATCCACCACCATCTTGACAGCAGCTTGGTCTTACCCCCTACTCCTCCCATGGGAAAGCTGTTCCAGGACCTCCCTGCTCTGGGCTTGCTTCTAATTTCCAGCCTAAATTTATTGGTGGCCGCTTTATAACCATTTGTTCTTCTGCCAAGCACAACCCTAAAACTGAAAATAAAAATTAAAAGAAGTCCCTTCTCCTTCCCTGCTGTTTACCCCTGATGTATTTATAGAGCACGATCCTATCTCTCCCCAGCCACCCCCCCCCAGCTAGACTAAACAAGCCCGACATGCTGCGCCAGGCTGGGGGTCTCCAAGATAAAATGGGGGGCTGAGGTGGGACAAACTGGAGTCGAGTGGCAGGGAGAGCTGCTGCCAGGGTCTGACAAGGTATTTTTGACGGTTGCCCTCACGCTCTGCGGCTGCCTGTGGGTGAGACACATGAAGGTGTCACTTGGAGGCCAGCTGTGGATGAGTTTCACCCTGTAGGAGCTGCTCCCTAGTGCCCAGCCTCATGGTGGCACCATGATCAGCCAGACATGAAGAGGGATGTTTACCTTTGAGCAGCCAACAAGCTGCAAATTCACAGCCTGGTTCACTGTAGCTGGCTTTTGCTCTTGTGAAGGATCTAATGGAGCATGACCACTCTCTCCCTTCATCCAGGAACATGTCTGTCTTTGCATGATCCCTCAGCAAAGCCCGAAGTTGTGCAGCAGTGGCTGCTCATGGGCTCGGGGCCTCACACGCTGCAGCAGAGGTTGATGCCTGCTCGGTGCATGCATGTACTTCACTGAATATTATAAGGCAAGAGCTTTCAGCTTATCATGTCACTGGACAAATGATACTAGGAAAACACGGCTGAGCAGCTCCAGGCTTGGCATGAAAGGCTCCGAGATAAATCAGTGAAACGTGTGGCTTTTTTTGACAAGCTACCACCCAAAAAAAGCCCCAGAGCATTCTGAAATATGGCTGAAAGCAATCAGGGCTTGACCACATGCAATGGCAAAAGTTATTAATCTCCTCAGAAAAACTTATTCCACAGCACACAGGAAACTTTTTTGCTTTTAATTAATGAGTTGAACTACAGCAAATAAAAAAGGTTAACTGCTATGGGATGGCTACGCCTCTTCAGCCCCATGATCAAATAAAATGCCCAAATAAAAGTAAAAACAAGCATCTTCCAGCCTGGATGGTGCCACGGAACACTGTCAAAAAGTTGCTGAGGTCTCTCTGGCTCTTTGTCTAATTTTTGCCCCAAAATGAAATGCAAGCCACTTCTGGGAAGAAAAGCAGCAATGGCTTCGGAGCAGACAGCAGTGTGTGACAGCTCAGGACTAGGAGTGAGGAATGTCAGCTCGGCAACTCCAAGGTGTTTGCTGCTATAAATTACAGTAAATTTACTGCACTAAGAAATTACCAGTTTCTGGAGAAAATTATAGGCAACGTGTCAGCCATAAATGATTTATGCATAAAACAACCTGTACTGCGGGAACCCAGGGGGTATAATAACAAGACAAAAAATCATTTAATCTTGTATGTAAATTTAAGCAGGCAGGAATTTGGGAAGAACTGCTTGTTTTTATTCCATCTTGTATTGCTGCCAAGTAAAGACAGTACTTGAGCAGAGAGGCGCTGATGTGGAGCAGGTAGATAGGCTTGCCAATTTCCAGCAAGATACATTTTAAACTGCCTTTTTGGTTTCAGTTCAACACCCTCAGAGAATTGATTGGTTTCCATTTGACAAGAAAGGAGTCAGAAAACCAGAAGACTCTTTCTGGACTAGATAAGCTCGGCATGAGCAATGCTGTCCATGGGCCAGATGAATCTGAAACATGTCAGCGTCCAGTGAAAACGTGATTCCCCCACCCTCATCCACATGCAGTAGTCCATTAATCCTTATGAGACTCGTGCTGGAGTGAGACCGTACGTGAGCACAGGGAGCTAAATCAGCTCAGATTCAGGGAATCAGCAATGGGTCAGGCTTCACAGGAAAACAGATACTTCACATCAAGCAATTGCAGGTAGACAACATGAGACAGCTAAGAAATAACATCAAGTTTTCTTTTTTTTCTTTTTCTTTTCTTTTCTTTTTTTTTTTTTTTTTTTTTTTCTTCTTTTCTTTTAATAATTTGTTAATGACCTGAAAGGAGGTAATTTGGTTTTATGCAGCAAAAGAAGTTGGCCAGAGTCCACCTGGAGCTCCTCTGAGGGACATCCCAGCCTGCACGTTGGTGGGGCAGCATGCACCAGGCTCCTGCTCTCCACGGGAGCAGCGCTGGGCCATGGAGAAGAAGCAGAGCCCTGGCTCTGTGTTCCTCCATCCATCCCTCATGGTCCCTCTCCGTCTAAAACGAGGCAGAGGCTCAGTGGCTCACCCAGACACTGGTCCTTATGGCACAGAGGAAGAGAGGGTGTCCCCTTGCTCTTGTTGTCACCACCAAGGACCAGCATGACCCAGCCCCGTGGAATGAATCCTCCTTGTTGATATGGAGCCAAGACCTGCTGCCTTTGTCATTTGCTACCCATGTAAAACTTTCCTCAGTGGCTTCACTAAGGACTAAGACTGAAAGAACAAGGCCCATAAAATATTTACCATTACTGTACACGATAATGAGTTTTCTGCATATCTATATGCAATACACACCCCCCCATATAAATGCAGCACACACACACACACACATATATGCAATGCGTCTGAGTTATGAGAGCTGTGGGAGTGATTGCCTGGAATTGTCTGCCCATTGTAAATTAAATATGACAGTTCTACATCTGCATTAATGTTATTACTTTTTTTAAGACTCTTCTTTATCTAGTATTGGTCTCACAGGCAGTGAGTATAGGTCACATTCTTCTCCCTTTATTCTTCTTTTAGCAGAATAGCTACGGAGGAGGTCTCATTTCTGCATGGTCTCATAGGGTTTAGGGTTTACCTCACCCTACAGGGTTGTTCCTACATTCACTAAAATTGGCAAAACTTCCTCTTCCCTAAAGCATTTTCTCAGAGAAGGCAATAGGTACCTGCCACATCTGGACAGTATGAACACCACAGGGATGTGTCAGAAGTGTTTCTTCTTTGCTTATCAGTCCTGCACTGAGAAGAATGCTCCTGAATATGTTCACACATTTCTTGGCTGATTTCTTTGAGTTCATCCTATATAAGATATTATTATTAATGTATGAGTTGAAAAGTGCCAAAAGTCTAATGGGAGGTTAGGGGAAGATGGCACCCTCATGGTGGGCTGTCCACAAGCTGCACTCTTTCACTGAGGCTCAGGATGAATTAATTACTATGGAGGTCTTTGGTGAAAAAGGGGCCTCAGCATTAACCTATTGAAGAAGTTTGCGCAGTTCTTAAAAACAAATGAACATCTGTAAGAAGAAGTTCAAATGGAAACACAAATTGATTTACTTGATGTTTTGCCATTTATATGGTCAGGGAGACAGATCAGGACAGAGCCAGTTAACAGACTGAGGTTAGAAATTAAGAGGACAGGACTTAACTTTCCATAGCAGCATGTTTAGACAGGAAGAAAAAGATGTGGTTTGTTTTTAGTGAGCAGCTAGTGAAATGAAATATATTATGTATATGTGCTAGTACACCCTGATTCCCTGCCTCACTCAATTTTCTGCTAAGATACCATAAAGCTGAGTTACTGGCCAGCTGCACCCAACTGTGCTGCTTTTTAAACATTACGATAGTATTTTAGACAACTAGGTAAAAAAAAAAAAAAAAAAAAAAAAAAAATATGTGAGCTGCCTAGCATGAGTTCACCAATGCAGAGTCTGAGCGCCGAGAGCTTCAGCTGTGGTGAGACCTTAGCCACAGTCTTGTGATCCCAAAGGCCTACAGGGGCAGAGACTTTTCAAGTATCATTTTTCCCACATTTAGACCAACATCATAGTCAACCACGGGTCAAGAGGTGTGGTACGTCCCCAGCTGAGGTGCAATGCTGTGGTTTCTTCTCTGCTCCAAGATCATCACACCAGCCACTGCTGGGGGGAAGGTTGTGGTGCTCTGCTGCTCCAGCGTGCTTGCCTCAAGGTGGCAGGCCACCATGACATCCTGCCTAAAACCAGGTCATGCAGCTCATTCTGTGGGAAAGGCTGAAGAAGAAGCAGCCTGTTATATGAGTCTTTCACTCAAGGTGCCATTCCTGGGAGGAGAAAAATGTTGGCTTGAGCTGCATCATGACTTCATCTGAACAGCCAGTGTGTAGGATCAAGAGCCTGCATCTGTTTAAAGACCTTCAGCAAATAATCCCAGTCTTTCTCAGAATGTTGTTGTCCTCGCACTGACAAACTGCTACTGAATTTACTAGTGGGATCTTGATTTGGGGACTTACCAGCAATATAGTGTTTAGGAACAGGGCCTCAGACAACTCAAGTCAGTCAAAATTTTATCATGTATTTCCACAGAATAAAGATCGAACCCTATGTATCATACATTCTACACAGCAAAATTATCACTTAACTTCAGTCCAGTACATTCCCGTGCAGGAAACTGTGCATTTTCATGTTCCCAAGGAAACAGCTCAAAGCATCAGTTTAGATGTCTTGCTCACCAGAAACAATCACCTGTCCTGCACTTGGTTACATGCAGCACAAATATCCTAAAGGAAAATATGAATATAATAACCTTAAGAATAATAATAACAACGCTAAGGAGAGATGTACTTGTCTCCTATGTTTTAAGGAATACGAAATTGTCTATACTCAGCCTGGCAGCCTTCCCACAATGTGGGCTCTTTTTTTTAATTCCCATCAAATTTTACTGCATTTGTATGATATGCAATTAATGAGCCATAGAATCATCGAAATTAGAAATGGAAAAGATGCATTAAGTCATCTAGTCCATCCCCTGACAGTGCAGGATTGTTCCCTACAGTGTATTTTTATATTTTCTAATGCTCTGTACAGTCCAGATTTAAACGTCTCCAGAGATGGAGCTTCCACCAATTCATTTAGAGAAGTGCTCCATGGTCCTGTAGCTCTCACTCTCTGGAAAATTTTTCCTCATAAGGCCATGTACATCTTCCTTTCCTCACTTTCACATCTTCTGTTTTAGCTGTAATCCCTTCTACCAACTCAAATAATTCCCCTCCCTCTTTATATTTATACTTTATGTCATCATGTCGTCTCCTTAAAGATTGCTTACATAAACTATACACATTTAGTTTTCATGCCTTGCTTACATGCCCAGCAGTTTCCCTCCAGCCCTTCAATCATTTTTTGTTGCTCTTGCTGAACTCCCTCCACGTTGTCTGCTTCCCTCTGATAAAAAAGGCAGCAAAGGCAGACTTCCAGGTATAATTTTTCCAGGTTTGTACAGGCAAATGGTGTTACCAATCTGCTCCACACCATTCAATCACTGTGGTGTCTTGGCTTCTGTATTCCCTTGAAAATGTGTTTGTGATTTTCTGCCCACTATTGTCCTTATTGTAGTAGTATATTATTGTATGGATTGCAAAAGCAAACTGCAGTAAGATCTCTGACTGTTCAAAAGGTATGATATTAGCAAATGACACATCTTAGGTTGTCAGAAAAAGAAATGGGGGAGAGTAATACAAACCTGGAAAGTGGGAAGATGTACCATTGATTTGTCCCACAATTTTGAGAGGTGTCTAGTGATATTTTAAAGCACTGAGCACTGGACTGTGTCTTTACCTGATGACTGTAGTTCAGCATTTTTGGATATCATACTAGCCCCATTGTAACTACTGTGAGCTTCATCACAAGAGCCTTTTCTTCCAAGACTCTGACCATCAGGAAGGCAAAGTTTTAAGGGACGTGATGTTTCATCACTTCATTTTAGGATCCAAGGGGCCTGAGAGTTAATCAGATGGTCCATCATCCCAAAGAGTTCAAGAGTTCAAATCTTTACTTTCACCAGGGAGGCAAATACTGAGAAGGACCAAACAAAAAATAAGAAGGCATTGAGACA